>NC_089837.1:518499949-518792375 GCF_035609145.1 Eleutherodactylus coqui
GCACAGACACCCGGCTCGCTGATCTTGTGTCGGCTATCGATCCTTGGCACTCGGCAGGAGTGACATCAGAGAAAGATCTGCGCCCGTTACGTGACACCGAGACAGAAGAACGCTTAAAACCCTCGTCCGCTGGAGAGCTGTTGGAGATGTAGCAGAGCTGAGTTTGGTGGGGGCTAGTGGCTAATAACTTGTAGTGTGATCATGACGGTCGCCATCACTTCCAAAATGCCTCCTACTGGCGGTATGGAGGAAGCGCTAGTCAAAGACTAATCCGATGCCTCCAATTGGAGACCTGTGTGGTGTAAGTTCTGGTAACATTGCGCACAAAAGGGAGAGTCTGGGATGTTTTTTCTTAATTTTGATGATCTGTCCCCAGGATAAGTCCTCAATAGGTGATTGGCAGATGTCTTCCCCCCCCCCCCCAATCAGCTGATTCCTGCCACTAGGGACAGCGCAGTAGCAGATTGGTGTTGCATTGAATTCAATGGAACTGCGCCTGCAATACCAACACAAGTCGCTGCGGTCAGTGCGATCTGTTCCTGCGCGGTGACAGAAGTGCCAGGAATCAGCTGATTGGTTGGAATGCTGGGCAAGAGACTCCCGGGGATCATCTGTGGATGACTATTCTGAGCGATGATGAACAATAGGAAAAAACCCAAAGAGTTCTGGATAACCCCTCCAAGGTGGCAGCCGGCAAGAGGACCCGTGGGTTACGTAGGTTTAGTAGACGGCCCAGGAAGGCTGGTATTGGCACCGCATTCTCCTCCGTGCACCGGGATGGGACTTTAAAGGGGTTTGCTAATTCTCTGGTTAATTTGCGGTCACGTATCTTTTATCATTCATGTGACCCTTGCAGCCAATCGCTAGCCTCAGCAGTTATGTATGCATGAGTGGTGTGCGAACCCTGACGCCTGTGATTGGCTGCCGCTGTTGTCTGCAGCATTAACGGCACATGACTGCGGCAGTAACTTCCTGTGCTGCACCATGGGGACATTCAAAAGTCGATTTGTATATTTTTTTTTGTTTTCTTGCACTTTTCTGCTTTTCCTTAAAGGGGTATTTTGGCCTTTTTTCAACTGATGATCGGACAGTGCAGCGGGCCGGACGTCATCATCAGCTTTCAGAGAAGGAAGTGGAATAGCAGCGTGGCATTTCTATTGTTTTCAATGGGAGTAAAGCCGGCACTCCCTCCTCCTGTACTGACCACTGATGTCATCCAACCCGCTACGCTGACAGCGGTCCAGACAATCAGTTGTTTGAGATCCCGAGAGGCGGACCCCCGTCCATCAGCTACTGTCAACACAGTGGAGCGCTACAGGTTTATACTTGTGTTCCAAATCGGGGTTCAGTACGAGCTGCTCGGACGATCATGTATTTGTGTGCATCGTGAATGATTCTGTTTATTTGTTAACAAGCCAAAGTCATTCTAGTCCTTTTAGACAAGTACATTGAAAATGAGGCTGGAAGACACCCGAGTTCTACATATCCGAAACGTGTTACAGCTCTCTATCATTGGTTACTAATACTTGGAAGTGACTTCTGTCTCTGGACTAAACTCTTCTCTAGTCACGCACTGTTTGCTAACTTTCTGGGTTTTGTAAATTGGGATTGTAATCTATAAGGCTGGGAATCTTGTGGCATGTCCGCAGTAGAAAGGCTGCTTCAAAATCTGCGCCATTTGGCTCTGGTTTTGAATCGGCTTTTCAGCCGGTATTCCGCTGTGAAAATCTTTCCCTATAGGGAGATTAGAGTCCGCTGTGGAAACGGCGCCAAAATTGACATGTTGTGGATTTGAGTTCTTCACCACATGTCAGTTTCCGCGCGGCTTGTTGGCAGCGTGTGAACAAGATTTTTGCTGCTTAGTCTCAGTTTTAAAAATGCATGCAGAAAATCTACATGGAAATTCCCAGCAATTCTGTCCCGTGTGAATCCAGCCGACGCATTCCTGAGCTTAGTTAAGGCTTATATACTTAAATGGAAGTATGGAAGATCAAATGAACCCTTTGATCAGTCTGCTTAGTAGATAGTAAAACGCATGATGTACAGCAGGAGTACATCGCTAAAACAAGGTCCATCTCATCAGCCGTCTTCACACTTGTCTGGGTGAAGGTCAATCGCAGCGTTCTTCTTCAGGCCCCGTAAACTTGTGATTGTCCTCTTCATGCTATAAAACTAAGTGGGGAACTCGATGGTGTCTGAACACTATGGTTTCCCTCACACTACTAATGACCTATCTAGGGGATGGGTAATCAGTTAAAGAATAGCCGGAGTACCCCTTTTAAACTTTCTGTACAAACCCTTTAAGGCCGCGGGCACGCCGGGCCGGGCAGCTTTCGTGCCCGAGGACAGTGGCAGCTGAGGTTTATAATTTGATGTGGTTGCGTAATTTTGCCAGAAACCGGTATTTCACTTGAAAAATCAAGCGGCCCTTACACTGTGGATTTGAAGGTGACCGCCACGGTACGTGGCCCCACTGTGCTATAAGTGTGGCTGTTGCTTCCTGTGACCCATGCGCTTGTTCTCTACAGGAAATCACACTCCAGCAGATCATGGCGCACCTGGACTCCATTCGCAAAGACATGGTGATTCTGGAGAAAAGTGAATTTGCCACCCTGCGGGCAGAGAATGAGGTACGGAAAACGCGCGGCAGTTACTTATTACACACGTCTCCTCAGCTAATAAATAGTAGTTGTCGGCATCGGTCTTAGCGGGCATAGATCAGATCTCCGGATCTCAGAGCTGCAGCACAACAATAGGGCCGCCCTGCCCGCCGGTCAGAAGCAACCCTCTGTGATTGTTAATCAACGCCATTCATTATCATGGTTCCAGCTTTGTGGATGCCACGTCAAAACCGCAGCAAAATCCACTAAGTGAACAAGGCGTAACAACCCAGCAGAGCGACGTGCTAGGAAGAATTGTCATGGGGAAAGCACCAAGTGGTTGTCCCACACCTCGGAGTCATCGCCTGCCCACAGGATGGGGGTGACTACCTGAGCAGTGGGGGCAAAGGCCTGGATATCTCCAAAAGTCCCAGGAAGTGAATGGAGCAATAGTAAGTATGCCTGACCTCCATTTCATTCATTTGGGGACCTGGACCCCTGTTCCAGCTGTCAGACCCCATAGATTAGATAGTTATCCTGCAGGAAGAGGATAACTTTAAGGTGTGGAATAACCCCTTTTAACTGAGCCTTCTTGGACTAAACAAGTGTTGGCCTCTCCTCTGGATAGGTCGTCTGTGTCAGATTAGTGAGGGTCCACTGCTCAGGACTCTTTCCCCCACCCCCAATCAGCTGATTGATATTGCAGCTCACTCCTATTCACTTGACCATGTGACCAATGACTGTTATTTCAGATTCCCGAGAAAGTGGTGGTGGCGCTCACACAAACGCCATGGTCTCTGCAATCAGCTGACTGGTGGGGCTCCGCCGTTTGGGATCCCCATCGATCAACTATATTAATGGGAAACCACTGGGGAACCCTGACATGGAAAACGACTTGGGGATTTTAGTTAACTGGAGCAACCAGTGTCAGGCAGCTGCTGCCAAGGCACATAGGCTCATGGGGTGCATCAGAAGAGGTCTAGGGGCACATGGCGAGAACATTGTTCTTCCTCTCTACAAGTCACTGGTTGGACCACACATGGAGTATTGTGGACAGCTTTGGGCACCGGTACTCAAGAAAGACGTATTGGAGCTTGAGCGGGTACAAAGGTGGCAGCTAAAGTAATAAATGGAAATAATGAGGATTTGCTCACCTAATCACTGCTTTACACTGTTTAACCCTGTAGATGCTGCAGTCATTGCTGTCCGCAGCATTTAAACGGTTATACAGGGAAAAAAATTCAAGAACTTTTTCTCTCTAGCCCACCCCCCTCCCCTCCCCCCCCACCCCCATGGCTTTAAATATTGAAAAGATGAAAAGAACATAAAGGTCCCACACCTAATTGGTATCGCTGCATCCATCGCCACCCGGACTATCAAATATTACATTATTAAGCACTGAAAATTCTGTTAACAAAAAAAAAATTGCCAAACTCTCCATTTTCTGATCCTCTCTCTTCCCCAAAGCACGAATAAAAATTAATAGTCATACGTAAAAATGGTAATAACTGCAGTTTGTGAACAATAAAGGCTCTGCGCCTGGAATGTGGCAAAGTCTCTTTACCAAACCAAAAAAAAAAAGGTTACATTGTGCGAAGTACTAAAACGTAATAAACCCCTATAAATGTGGTGTCATAGTGATAATGGCCTGTGGAATAAAGGGGACCCAATACACCAGAAGATCCTCAATACATTAAAGGGGTTGTCCCGCGGCAGCAAGTGGGGGTATACACTTCTGTATGGCCATATTAATGCACTTTGTAATGTACATTGTGCATTAATTATGAGCCATACAGAAGTTATTCACTTACCTGCTCCGTTGCTAGCGTCCCCGTCTCCATGGTTCCGTCTAAATTCGCTGGCAGCTTGCTTTTTTAGACACGCTTGCGCAGATGGGTCTTCTCCTTTCAGCATGAGCCGCTTCAGTGTGCTCCCCGCTACAGCTCTTCTGCGCATGCGCAGATGAGCTGTCACTGCTCGGGAGCGCACTGGCGCGGCCATTCTGTACCATCCTCTGTTAGAGGAAGGTGCAGAGCCGCACAGCTGTCCCGAGAAGCCGCCCAGCTGTCCCGCCGTCCTGCCGCCCAGGTAAGTGATGGGCCGGGGGGGGGGGGGCTGCCGCTGTGCCGGGGGGGGGGGGCTGCGCCGGTTACCTGCTGCCTGGCGGTGGGTGACTGTGTGCCATGGTCGGCCGCGTTCAATCCAGGGGTCCGGTCGGCGGCTGCGGGGCATCTGGTTGTCAGGGAGACACAGCTGGTAGCGTCTCGGGAGCGCGCACGTCGGGCTACAGCAAGCGATGGGAAAAGAGCCGGCGGCCATCTTGGGGAAACTTTTTATAAGTTGCTGAAACGCTGGAACTGTAAGTACAAACCAGCTAGAAAAGTCATTTACAGGGGGGCTTAGTAATGTATGCTTAATAAGGGGGACTGGGCAAAAAAAAAAATTCAGTGCTTCCTCGAGACAACCCCTTTAAATGCCCCCAAATTGGTTCTTCTAAAAGCTAAACTCCTCCCGCAAAATACAAGGCGTCGCACGGATACACGTATAACCGCTGGAATCGGACCGAGTTCTTGGGCGTGATCTCGCACTCGCCTGTGTAAATACGACTTCAGATGGGAAAACCCCTCATATATACGTTGTATTGTTCTGCCACCGTGCGCAGCTCTACAGGGGGGCACATACTTACAGGTGGCTGAGTGTTGGAGGGTCATTCAGAGTCTTTTTCTTTTTTTGCCTCCTAGAGAATGAAGATTGAGATCGGTCACGTCAAGCAGCATCTGCAGGTAACGGACACCCCTGGAGTGCGCTAAATACGCCCCGTACTGCCTCGTGGGGGGGTGGGGGGGGCCACCACCACCATCATCCCAGCGATAATCATTACCGCCCTATTACACAGCAACGACCATCACTAGTGAATGGAGGCGGAGCGGGTCGGGAATCCTTCCAGGCCGGCCACCCCCATTCATGTTAAGCAGGCCGTCGCTCAGAGATCAATGACTGCCTACCAATACGTTTGGTTTTCTGCATGCACAAAGCTAACTGATCTGCGGGGTTCCGGGCCGTAACGGCTGCCACAGGTATCGCTGCGGCGTAAATACTAACTTGTAGGGCGGGAAGAATTCTGCAGTGTGTAAGTTTGTGTAAATCCGTTGCGAAAATGTAATGTTTTATGACTTTTCTGGCTACTGCAGTGGATTTCCAACATGAAGCCGCTCTCACACGGGTGTCTTGTCATAGCACGTCACACGTGACGCTAATAGCCCCGTGATTTCTATTGGGTGGCTTTTTTTCATTTCTGTGCGCATATTACTCACGCCACAAAACCCCTAGCCTGCACTATCTTGGCGTGTGTCCCATGCGCATACGTGTCAGCATAGTGCGTGGGGATCGGCAGCACGCAATTGTGCA
The DNA here is from genome assembly GCF_035609145.1 of Eleutherodactylus coqui. Lineage (NCBI taxonomy): Eukaryota > Metazoa > Chordata > Amphibia > Anura > Eleutherodactylidae > Eleutherodactylus > Eleutherodactylus coqui. Next base: position 518,505,958 of record NC_089837.1, read on the forward strand.
CATCTGCACACAAAACTCTTGCGCACGACACACCACCTCACACGGTCGTGGGAGCCTGGCCTAATGCAGGACTCGCTCAAGTGAAGTGCTTGCAAAGTTGCTCAATTGATAGCCTGCATGCTGACGGTCTCCATGGTGGATCACAGACGGAGGGGTTTCCAGTCCTCACTGGGGTCTGTTGGCGCAATCAGTGATGATATAACTTGACCGTTTTACTAATTAGTTCAGTCACTGAGCACTTCACTATGAAGAACGCTCCCTGGACGCCGGATGACTCCTCTTGTAGCTCCGCAGTGATTGCACTGCCAACTCTTATGTTTTTCTTTCTCTCATAAAGAACGAAACTAATCAGATCCGCGCCGACACCAAGCTGGACATCAACCTGGAGAGAAGCCGCCTGACGGACATGGTGAGAACCTGGCAGCTAATGTGGAAGGGGTCTGCTGCCACCTGCTGGCCCATAGATGCAATTGACAGCTTGGGACTAGTGTGCAGTGGCATAGGGCTGCATATGTTCGGTTTTGCAGTTGGCGTCCCCCTATTTTGTCTGTGCGTTAAGCATTTCATGTCACTCATGTACGTGATGTATGCGGCTGCTTTGGGGGCCATTCACATCGTTCATAAACTGTGAAACGGAGAGCAATAAGGGTTTTTTGACGAGTTTAATGGCATTTTGTGCCACCAGAATCGCGTAGCTGTCTGTGCTGCTCCGTCATCAACCAATGTCGGAGACGAAGGCCTCCCGCACACGGGGGTTTTTGTACAGCGTTTAGTGCTGCGTTTTCAGCACAGGGCTAAACCCTGTACAACGGACCCATTCATTTCAATTGGGGCTGCTCACGGCAGACTGAAAATGCAGAGTCTTCAGCCCTGCGCTTTGACAGCGATGCATGTTTTATTTTGGGCATTTTCAGCCCTGCGTCGCTGCCCATTCATTTCATTGGGCGGTTTCAGCACTGCTGAAAACGTGGCAAAACTTGGTGCCACGTTTTTGACAGCAGTAACCGCACACTGATTTTCGGGGGGAGGGCTTGCAATATAGGCCCTACCCCGAAAATCAGTCTTAGCCACATTCGATGGAAAAAAGAAAAAAAGCAATACTCGCCTAGCAGCTGCCGTCCGGGTCCCGGACGCTGATCTCTGCCGCTGATCCGGGCTTCCCCTGCACTGACAGATGATCTGTTGCTGTAAGTGAGGTTTGAGAACCCCGCCTCCAGCAATAGATTGCTGTGATTGGTTCTCGGCTCTGGCTCAATGCCCAATCAGCCGGCAAGCTGACAGGCGAATGATGCTCTGCGGATGACACTTGGGGGACAGGAGAAAGATCCTTTTGTTATAGGACAATGACCTGCTGATACTTGGAGCGCCATGTTCCTCATTCCTGTGAATCTTCTCCTTCAGTTCACAGAGCAAGAGAAGAAGCTGATGGAGGCCGGCACGGAGTTCCATAAGAAGGCGAGTACATGAGCTGGGTATCAGTCGCACATGGCTAATCCGCTGCCAATCCTGTATAGAATGTCCTCGGGGAACATCGTTGAGGTGAAGATGGAGGATCCTTAAGGGGGTTTTCCAGGATTAGGAACTGTCCTCGGGATTGGTCGTCAGTACACAGTAAGTGGGGTCCGCCACCTGGGACCCCTGCCAATTAGCTGTTAGAAAAGGCTGCGGTGCGCAGGTAGGTGCTGCAGCGCCGCTTCAGGCAGGTGACGTCCCTTGCATTAGTCACATGGCTACACACAACTCAGCCTCTTTGAAGTAAATAGGACTGATCTGCCGCCAGTTTGTGGCGCTGTGCCTGGTAACCAGTGAAGAGCGGCCTCTTCATACCACTGATTGCTGGGGGTCCGGCGGGTGAGATGATATTTATGACCTACCTGGAGGCAAAGTTCTCAGTCCTGAAAACACCCTTTAGCCCCTTCATGACCGCCAACGGTGGGTTTACATCACATGTTCATGAAGGCTATATGTAGTGGGTTTAGGAGTCCGCTTAATACTCGGCGGCTACCATCTGTTGCTGATGGCCACTAGTAACTGCCACAATCAGAGTTGGCTTCGATCGCGGCAGTTAACTCTTTAGCTGCCACAGTCAAAGCTGACCGCACATGTAAACCGTCAGTGAGGAAGGTTGACCCCCTCTCTACGGATACCAGGCCATGGGCCGTTACACGAGGAGAGCCCGGCTACTAACCAGCCTCCATGAGAGCCCGACGCCCTGTAGTGAGACCTCTGTCAATCCAGCTGCCCAGTGTTGGGCTGTGAGCAGTCACCAGAGCCCCAGAATTGGCAGCTTCGCCATCGGCGCCCGTTCTCCTCACTGATGACAGCAGTTTCACTCTGACACATAAGACAGATGGGAAAGAGAGCAGCGACGATGGCGATCATCCAGATCCGATGTCGGGTTCAAGAGTATATACAAAAACCCATTTGTTATATTGAGTTGCGCACATCGTGTGTCCACAGCCGAAAATACTTCAATGTTAGACCGTATTTACGCGGGCGATTTTTAAATCCTCGCGTTGCGCAGAACTTATGGAAATAGAAGCCGTTAATAGCAATCGGTATCGCTGCTGCCGCCTCATTGGAAGCAATGGGATGAAGGGAAGCCACCGCAGGGATGCCAGGCTGTTTTCACTTGAAACCGCTCTGCATCTGGGGTTTCCCATGGATTGCGAGAAGTGATATCGGGATCGGGCTGTGATTCATGGCCTGATATCGCTCTCACCGGTGTGCAAGAGCCCCAAATGATGCTTCTGCTCTGATATTGTAATCCCTTATTTATATCAACTTTACAATCGCACAGAAAGTTATATTCCATCCGACAACTTCTAGGGAGGGGAGGTTACTGACAGGGTGTGTGTATATCTATATGTGTGCATACATACATACATACATACATACATACATACATACATACATACATACATACATACATACATACTCCTAGGGAAAGGATTGGTGACAATGAGTGTATTTGCATTGTATGGCCAGCAGTGGCGCTGTATAGCGGTGTTATGGCACTTATTAGAGCATTATATACTAGTAGTGTCCCACAGTGTTATTTCTGCGGGGCGGATATACTGGGAATTGTGGTCACCACATAATTTAGACTAATTATTCTAGTTCTCCTCCATAGAATGTAAGCACTGACGGCGCCATCGCAGAAATCAATAAGAAGATTGACATTGATATTGCCTCTCTGAAGACCCTTATGGAGTCACATAAGCTGGACACCATCCGCTTCTTGGCCGGTGAGTAACCTACCTGCACCTTAGTCTGTATTTCCGCAGCTCCCCAATGCTACTCGTGTGTCTTTGGAGAAGTTACAGCATTCTTCAGCTAATGAATTTGGCAGAAATCACTGACTAAAGTAAGAACTGGTGGAAGAGGTGCGGCCGTGTGCCCCGCGGGTCTCCATTGTGGGGGATGAGAATAGGAGGACGCCGGCTCTGCTGTCTCTATAGTTGTGAATACTTGCAGGTCTTGGTCCACCTTGAACGATATTACTGAAAATATAGGAACGTTTATCCGTCACTGTACAGGAGGCATCTCAGGGAAGCCGGGTGTTGTCGGCCAGGGAGGAGGTGACAGTGACCCCATGACGGAGGTCTCCATGCTGCTGGCATACAATGAATGTTCTTAGTGGAGACCCACCAACAGTAACATCCTCCTCTGACCCCTTTCGGCAATTAGTTGTTTCCATCCTCAGCATCCCCTTTTGCTGAATGTTTCTCCATGACTCAGTCACACCATTCTTGGTATACTCTTCACACCCACGTGCCTGGCAGTAAAATCCCGGCTAGTCCAGCACCGATGACTGCTCCTCGTTGGAAGTCGCTCAGATTGTTGGATTTTTCCCTTCTAATATGGATTTGCACCAAGCCTGATCCATGGAAAGCTTGTCACGTTCTGCTGCACTCCGGGGTCACGGCTCTAAGGAAGGGGTCATTCAGTTGACATGAAAATTTTATTCGGGGTTTTGAGTTTGATGCCTGCACCCCCCCATGACCTCTGTGATGTGTTCAGTCCAGCCGTGTCATGGGGTGTATACGTCACCATCTGTCAGTGTGCGGACATATATCGCATATACTGCGGCCACGTTGGATACAGATAAGGATGGTTCTCCGCTAACTCTGTATCCTGTTGTGTGTTACACATTTATCATCTTCTCCTCTTTGATCTCCTGCAGCTTCTGTCTTCACTTGTTTGGCGATCGCTCTGGGATTTTACCGACTCTGGAAGTAGTTTGGAGATATAATGAAGACTCCCGCTCGCACTTGAATGGCAGCTTCTCGCGTGGCATCCTTTCCCGCTATGCCCAGTCGCAACATGTCATTACCTCTTGGCAGTTGCCCACTGTGTAGCGGCTTCAGGACTACTTATGCTCCTCCATACTCTCCCACGCAGTTTATCATCACTTCTCATGTTGTTCCGGACCCGACTGAATGTCTCATATCTGCACCTGAAGTGCCTTTACTATGTGTTTTGTACGTTACTGGATTATTATATTATATTAAACTTATTGGACATTGCTGCTGCTTCACTGTCTGCGCTTTGTAGTGAGTCCACTGGGTGAGATCAGATTGTGTTCGTAGACCAAGGCAAGGGATCCACCGTTCAACAGGGCATGATATTAAAGGGACCCTGTCACTAGTTTATTACCTTTAAAAAAGAAGAGTTTAAGGTTTCCCACACTGTATGAAAATGCCCGGCGGGCTGGTCAGTGTGCCCGGCGGGCTGGTCAGTGTGCCCGGCGGGCTGGTCAGTGTGCCCGGCGGGCTGGGTACCACGTCTAACACCGTCCCTCTCTCCACATGGCGATGCAGTTGTCTGGAGCTCCAGGACTGGTCTGCCCACTACAGCCAGAAGCGCAGTTCTAGAGTTAAATCTCCACAATCATGACATGGAGAACGTCTCGGCTCACAGCAGGAAAGAGAGGCAACGTAAGGAGAGGTACACGGCCCACTAGAGACGGTCCAAGCAGCCCATAGCAGATGGGCCGGCCGGCTCACTGGACTGCTTGCCGGGCATTTATATATAGCAGTTAAAACATTAACCCCCTACCAGTCCGTGACCTACAGTTACGTCATAGGGGCTTGGGGTTTGTATAAAAGGGGATTGGGAGACTATCCCGCTCTATACAATACGGGTGTCGGCTGTTACTTGATTGTAGCTGTTAACCCTTTAAATGCTGCTGTCCATTGTGACAGCGGCATTTAAATACCCTGATCAGAGTTTTAAGGGTCCCAAACATCCCCCTGCGATGAGATTGCGGGGTGCTCTTCAGTTTCTCTGACAGCCAGGGGCCTTCTGAAGGAACGCAGGGCTGCCATTGCAAATTGCCTATCAAGCCATGCCTGTGCCTGTCGCCTCGTTGTATAATTTAATGCTATGATATTACGTTATAGTGCAGAGTGAATAACCCATTGCAAGGTCTTGTCCTCTATACGGCGTTTTCATAGCTGGCCGATATATGCTACCATCTGATGCATTGGATTCCAATGCACCAGATCACACAGGGGTACTCCCGCAGCATAAAAGCGCCCGGCCGGGGGCGCTCTAACGTGGGCAGGAAGGATAGTCGTGGAACTATCTTACAGGCCAGGCTCTTAAGAGAGCCAATGACAGCGGCTGCAGAAGGGAGTTTTGCAGTGTGACCGCTAAACTCCCTCCCCCTTCTATCCGCCCCTTGCCGCTTTTGCGATGGAAGGGGGTGGAGCTGAGATGCACAAATCTCGCCCGAATATGAGCCCCATTCTTTTGAATACCGTTATAGGCCTGAGCGACGTTTTCCTGCATCGCACCACTATGCGGTACAGGGGAAAAAAGCGCAGCCTGACCTATGTTTGGGCGTGCCCTCGCCTGCCCAGTGTTTTCAATGGGGCTAGTGGCACATCACACTGCAAGCTAGGTGCACCCAAGTGCGAGGTTTCCCACTGAAGCATGTCAGCTGCGACGGAGAATCGCTACTTCCCCAAAGTGATACAAAACCGCCTCGCATCCGCAGCAAAATTGCATATTGGAGAGCCCGATATGGGGCAAGTTGTGCAGCTCAATATAACTCACCCGTGTAAAGTCACCCTAAGGCTTCATTCACACGGGTGAATCTGCGCCGCGTCTTTACGCCCGACCATGTATATGCGACCATCTGAGGCATTGGTTTCCAATGTATTTGTCCACATGGGCAATTATACGGTGCATAAATACGTCGGAACCGTGAAGAATGTCCCATATGTGGGCAGAATGCGTCCGGCGTACATACGGTGACCAAAAGATCGTTCTGGAACTATATTTGGGCCAATATACGCCAGCGGCTCCCAGTGAAAAAGGAAAGGGGGAGGGATGATTCAGCGTCAAACGGTGCCTCTATATAGGTATTGGAAGACATCCTGAGGATTTTGGCAGAGCGAGGGTTTTCCAGGGTGCGGCGTATTTTTTTTTCGTTAAACGACGCTTGCAGTTGTGTGAACGAGAAAACGCTGTCCGTGAGCGCGGAAGGCTGTCCATTGAGTCGCTTACACAGAGTGGGTGAGAAAACGCAAAAACGCCTCCACTTGTGTGAAAGGGCCTTCAGGCATTACTTTCTTATGTGGGTGGCTTCAAATCCACTAAACTAGTGACCGACACCTTTAAAAATGGATCTAAAGGTACCTTTTCTATTGAAAGATGAGCGAAATCCATTCTAATGGAACGTAGTGGCTCGGTCCTTCAGCGTCTGAACATGGATTTAAAGTAAAATCCATCGGTCAAACGAAAACTGCACGATTTCCGTGTTTACACGTAACAATCATGGCTCATTTTTGGCCGTGTGGACAAATTTTCAGCAAAAATCGTTGCATGTAAAAGAGCCATAAGCAGGAGTCGGTCAACCTTTGAATTTACTCAGAGCGAAAAGTAGCTCCGTAGTCTGAAACAGAAGGACTGGTGACTAATCAGCGGCTTTGTTGCTCGGTGCCTTCTCGGGGGGGCCGTGCGTTCACAGACCGAAGGTCCCACATAATCGCGACTGAGGGCGGCACAGTAAACTCGGGCACATAGGAACTCCATTCCTGTGACTGGAGTCCTGCACATGAGCGAAGCTGCGAGGTGACAAAAATAATTGCTGCACATCCTATTTTTTTTGAGTCCCTCGGAACACATTGCCCATTGTTTTCAATGGGACCTTTTAAAGACCTCGCGTGTTGTCATGTTTCTTATTGAAAGCAATGCAAAACCTTTACCGATACACGTGGGACAGACGCCCGAGGATCGGAACTTCAGATGGGAGGCATTTTTGCATAAAAAAAAAAAAAAACTTGCATCCGCGGATAAAACACATTGAGAACCCGGCCCAATTTTGTGCTCGTCCGTGTGAAGGTAGCATAAATGTGTACCGGTAATTGGACGTACATCATCAGAGGTACGCTGTTCGGGGGGATTTGGGCTGCGTCTGCGTGTGACGTTTTTGAGGCTAAACCAGGAATGGTTTAAAAAAAAAATTAAAAAAAAGGTTGTTGCCATCTTTATTCTTCTCCATTTATGATCCTCGCCTGGTTTTGGCTTCAAATACCACACCAAAAAACCTGAACAAACTCCGCACGTGTGGACGCGTTTTTATGGCCCTTTTACACAAACCGACCTGTCAGATGCCCCACAGTCATCCCAGTGATAATCGTTTCTGCGCTTTTACACAGGAACAATCCTCACTCGTGAATGGAGGCGGAGTGGGACGAGGATTGTGCCCACCTCTATTCACAGTGAACAGGCAGTCCTTCATAGATTAACGTCTGCCTGTTTACACGAAATGATCCGTCATTTAGTTTTCTGCATGCAGAAACCGAATGAAGCAAACAAATTGTCATTCGGTCGGAGTATATACACTGAATGACAATCGCTCACCTTCCTGCTGGATTGGGGAATCTGAACGATTTATCAGCCCGTGTAAAAGGGTCCTTGGGGTCCGTTTACACCAAACAATCGGTTGAACGAGGTAATGATGCCAGAGTTCGCTCACGCAGTCTGTTTATACAGGAAGATACATCAGTGACTCACAACATCGTTGACTAATTCACATGAGAAATCTTTAATCGCTGTCATTGAAGGCAAGTGCCATTTAACCTGAACGACGAGTGAGCGCACCTGCAGTAAAACGGCGAACGAGCTGCGTTTAGTCCGAACAATTACAGAATGCAACAATTTTTTTTTTTTTTAATTTACATAACCGAGATAATTGATACGTTTCTGTAAAAGTACAACCTGCTGATTCCACTGGTAATACTGAATAGCAGCACGTCTCATTTTCAAGTTATTTAACCCCATAGTGACTCCTTTATTTATCCAGCGACATCGCTGTATGAGGGCTTGTTTTTTGTGGGACGAGTTGTATTTTTCAATGGTGCTATTTAATGTAACATATAATGTACTGAAAAACTTTTAAAAAGTTGGAGTAAAATAAAAAACAAAAAAAGGAATTCCTCTATCTTTCAGTCCGTCTTGTTTCTACGGCTTACAAACCAACAAAAAGTACATGATAACTTTATTCTATGGATCAGTACGATTACTACAATACCAAGCTTATGTAGTTTTTTTTTTTTTTTTTTACTGTACTATTTTTTTTTTCATTATTTTCTGCCGCCATCTTCTGCGCGCAATAATTTTTTATTTTTCCGATCACATAGTTGTGCGAGGGTTCATTTCTTGCGGGACGTCCTGTAGTTTGCGTTAGTACTATTTTTGAATACATACGACTTTTTGATAGTTTTTTATTGCATTTGTTGCACTTTTTTTCTTGCAGACAGAATGACCAAAAAAGCACATTTATGGCGTTCTTAATTTTTTTTTTCGGACACATTCACTGTGCGGGGTAAATAATGCATTGCTTTGATAGATCAGACTTTTACGGATGCAGCGATACCAAATATGTATTTTTGTTTTATGATTTTGATTCTTTTATTTAGTCTAACCAGTTGATTAATCTATTAAGCTATTGAATGGCAGCTGAGAGCTGCCTCTGATTGGTCACAATGCTCAGCCAATCAGAGGCAGCACTCACTCGCCCATTCATGAATGGGTAAGTGAGAGCTGCCCCTGATTGGCTGAGCATTGTGACCAATCAGAGGCGGCAGCCCATTCAGCAGGCGGGGATTTTAAATCCCTGGTTGCTGAATATATATATACAGATGCTCCCCGACTTGCGAACAGGTTCCGTTCCGGGAGCCCGTTCGCAAGTCCGTTTTGTTCGCAAGTCGAACAAATGGTAGTATGGAGGGGATCGCGGGTGGATCCCGCTCCATACAACGTCGGGTGCCGGCTGTTCTTACAGCGGGCACCCGGCGGCAGCAGTTCCGACGAGCCACGCCGCTTGTCAGAACTGTTAACACTTTAAATACCGCTCTGACAGCGGTATTTAAAGTGTTAACAGTTCTGACGAGCGGCGCGGCTCGTCGGAACTGCTGCCGCCGGGTGCCCGCTGTAAGAAACAGCCTGCACCCGACGTTCAGGGGGCCCGTACAGCGTCCCACGATGAGATCGCGGGACGCTGTGTGGTTGCTAGGCAGCCGGGGACCTCCTGAAAGGCCCCAGGGCTGCCTATGCAGAGTGCCTATCAAGCGCACGGCTTTCTAGGCGCTCTGCATAGACAGCCCTGGGGCCTTTCAGAAGGCCCCCGGCTGCCTAGCAACCGCGATCTGACCGGACAGGCTTCTATCAGGCTTGATAGAAGCCTGCCCGGTCCCTGCACAGTATGATGTAATGCCATAGCATTACATCATACTGTGCAGAACAGATAGTTCGTATCTAGCGAAATTCGTAACTCGAATGTTCGCAAGTCGGGGACTATCTGTATATATATATATATATATATATATATATATATATATATATATATATATATATAAAATTATTATTATTTTTTTTTTTTTACACTTTTTTTGGATGCTTTTCAGGGAAGGGCTTATATTTGAAGCCTTTCCCCGAAAATTAATACAGCGCTTGCCGGCAGCCCATTGCTTTCAATGGAGACAGCTGTATTGCCGGCTCCATTGAATTCAGTGGGCGAACATCGTTCTCCTCTGCCACAGCTGTGGCAGAGGATAGCGGGTAGCACCCGTGTGACCGAGCCATTTGGGCTGATAAACACTGTTAGCAGCGTATTTTTCAGCCGTGACGCTGGCTTCGGTCACACGATTTTTTGTGCGCATCGGTTTTGCTCACCAAAAAATCGCGTGAAAAAACGCCCGTGTGACTAAGCCCTTATAGTGTTCAGTCATCACGCAGTGTGTTACCGCGATTGCATAATAGTTGCACAAATACTTTTGTTTTTATTAAGCAAGGTTAATGGCAAGCCTACTGGATTAATTGTATAGGCAGATTTCCGAAAAATACAATACAACGGTAATTGGATTACATTATTCCCCATAATTAGAAAACGATGTGGCAGAAAAAACGGATGTCATATTTGAATTCAGCGCACTAAAGTTACTATGAGCCACCTATCTGCTTATCAGTTACAATAATTGTGTTACACAGTGCTGTCGTTTACTTTCACGGCCCAGAAAATCGTACTAGATGCATTTTTAGACAAACAAATCTTGCGTGGATATGAACCCCATTCTTTTTAATAGGGTCACACACATGAGTGACCTTTGCTAGCTGTATGTAGTCCTTCTGCAATTCCTAAAACAGATAGTCTTGCTCACAGTGGGAAGTTACCTTGACCAATTGGACTGGGTTGTGACAATCCCTGTACAAACCGGGTCGCAGCAATGTTGAAGGCAAGCTAAGCAGAAAACACCATGCCGCATATAACCTCCTTGGATGGATGGGTTAGCTCACGGCTCAGGTGTGACATCATGGAGTAGAGCGTGCGAGGAAGATACAGGAGTTTATCCTTCCTTCAGACCTCCTCAGTGTTTTGTTCACTCCTCCTTTTCTCCCTTTGAGACCTTTTCCTGCAATTCAAGCAATACAGAGATATACAGCATATTGATGGAACAATTGAATTTACCTAACAAATTTGTGCCCAAATTCGTGGGGCTTGGAGAAACAAGAGGACCACCTATACCTCGAACCTCCCCCCCCCCCGGATGCAGATGGGATAAGGAGCCACCTAGAACCACGGATTGACAAAAGCTGCCCAGTAAGGTAAGATTTTATCTTGCCACAATCTATCTGTGCTTCTTGGCTCCTCCTTTCCTGTCCGAGGGGTAAGAAGTCATGCCTCTTATAAATCTTCAAGCTTTTTAAGAATCCATATGGTGGGCTGAATATGCTGTGCGGGTGTTCTTTAGTTGTTATTGCTTTTATTTGTTACTTTGCGTGGTCAGTTTGCAGAATATGAAACCCTCTTGCCGATCTTTGAAAGGCATGGTATAAGTTGTACCACGGAAGCATAAGGTATTCAGGAGATAAAATCCCTGATGGGGGCCTCTTCTAGGTATAAGAGAAGTAGTAGACACGGGGGAAAATAAGCAGGGTGAGTACCAACACTTACAGACAGAGTGAGGAAGTACTGACACTTAAAAGAAGGAACTGACATGCAAATGTTTTTGTCTTTGTGTGCCTGTTTATCCATGAGTGAGTGATTGAGATGAGCTGACCTGATCTACAAAACCTGACCTCCGGGGTGCAAATATAAATCTCTGTGTCCCGTGTTAACAGGAACCCGATCAGTGAGGCTGTTAGGAGTCCCTAACAAGGCCACGATTCTGGACAGGACCCCCTGCGCTTCCATTCGTATATTTTAACGGCCAGGGGATTGTTTTATGTGTGTGAACGAATAAAAATAATAAGCCAATTGGTGTACATAAGCCACCAGCCATTGGCAATACTGCTGGTAAAGAGGATAAGGTATGGAAGACTGCAAGGGAAATAGTGAAACAAAGAGAAGGCAGGGATGCAGTAAGTAAAGAATGTGACAAATTATTAAAATACGTAGGATATGAAGGGACAGGAGTATTAGATCTCCAGCAGTGGGAAAGGTTTGCAGACAGTCATGCTGGGTGCGCAAAAGATAAGGGACTACAGGAAATGTTGAATAGTTGGAAAAAGGCAAGTCGAGATATAGAAGATGCAGGATACCAGAGAAAAGCTGGTATTCAAAGCACAGATATATTATGCTCCCCCATTGCCAGGTCAGTTCTCTCTTCCACCTCCATCCCCTCCTTCATCTCAGTTCCAACCATCTCCTCCTCCCCCACCCTATGCCACGCCATCGACTCCAAGGTCAAACATTGGACCGGAGGGATGGACCTGCTGGCATTGTGGACAACAAAACCCAGATTAGAGAGAGACCTGCACTGCTTGCGGAGCTCCTCGGCACAAACCAGTTATGCCTATACTCACTAGATCTAAGGCTAGTTAGTGGAAGCATGAGGAGGAGGAGGAGGACAAGGAGGAGACGCAGGGAGCAGAGGGTAGTACAGGAGCAGAGGGTAGTACAGGAGCAGATATAACACAGCGGGAAGGCAGAAGGAGCCAATATGATGCAACATCACAAAAAGTCAAATATAGACCATGGATGCCACAAGAGCATATGTTGCTCATACAACAATTACCAGACCCCATGACTAGACCTATAGCACAAATACAAGAAACATACTATGCAACATCAGCTGATCTGGGTCCTCCAATTATGTTGAAAACAGGGGAGGCAGTGGGAACTATAATCTTAAATTATGTGAAAGACTATTGTGGCACAGATTGGGATAAAATTAAACATAGAGAATTAAGAAGATATTTTTTGGTCTAGAACGTTGGGCAAAAGAAAAATTGAAAGAATCCTCCCTGTCTCTTTCTAATATCACACAAAGAGAAGGATGAAAGTGTAGAACAATTCTATGCCCGCCTTCAACAACGTTGGTCAGATCTGGGGTACAGGGGCATACAAGAATTGGGTGACCATGTGCTTAGCATGGCCTTTGTAGAGGGGTTGTAAGAAACCCTTGAGGTCTACATTCATGGATAACAAGTGGAGACAGTATGAAGCAGCAGGCCTGGTACAGGCAGCCAAGGGAATTGAACTAAATTTAAGAATGAAAAAAAGGTATAGCTCTGTTATGATAGCACAATACAACACTGGAGAGAACAAAACAAAAAACAGGGCACCCATCCCAAACATAACCTTAAGTGCCATTTCTGTGGTAAGCCTGGGCACTTTAAATGGGAGTGTAGAAAATTCCTCCAGCAGAAGGGTAGTGAGCAATCCACAAAAGCACGAGTCGCCAGGGGAGAAATAGAAAAGCAAGATTGGATAGCCGGCAATCCTCTGCCCTTCTTCCTCATGGGCAATGCAAAAGAGGGTGTGCTATTTTTCTAAAAGAGGAAGTACTCAATAAGGAAATTCCTTTCCTTGTTGATACAGGGGCAGCAACTTCAGTCATCCAAAGCCACCTAATTCCTTCAGAATACCAGCAAAATACAGCTCAAACTGTTGTAGGTCTTCAAGGAGTTCCTAAGAAACTTAAAAAAAACAGACCCTCTCCCCATAAAATTCAGAGGCCAGACAGTTTTAACAAAACTATTGGTGAGTGATGATATTCCACTGTCAGTTATTGGCACAGACCAAGTCCAAAACAGATATTGATCATATGAATGTGACACCCATGGTAGTCACACTCAAACCAGGATGCGTAGCCCCCCAAGTAAAACAATACCCATTGGGTAGGGCCCAAGAGGATTCTATAGGCCCACAAATTACAGACTTACTTCAAATGAGGGCATTACGGGAAATAACATCACCAGCTAATACTCCCCTCTTTCCAGTTAAAAAGAAAACACAATTTTTAATTTCTGTAGGACAACTCATTAAGAATGGTGTAGCAGTACAGAACCTCATGAAAGCCCTACTCCTACCAGACAAAGTAGCAATCCTAAAGGTGAAAGCTCATACCAAAACCGACAGTGCAGAAGCAAAAGGCAACACCCTAGCAGACTTCACAGCAAAGGCAGCGGCCCTCAAGCCGTGGAAGAAAGAAGATACTGACCGCACAAGTCAGAGACAATGATTTGGATATTGATAAACCTTTGGACATTGATGTACTAAAGACATTACAGTCACAAGCCAGCAAAGAAGAAAAAGATAAATGGACTAATATGGGAGCAGCAGAACAGGATGGCATATGGCGAACAGTCAGCAGATCTTGCCTACCACGATCCCTGTACCCCATGATGGCCCAGCTGATCCATGGAAAGATTCACCTATCGAATGCAGCTATGCTACTGACGCTTGAGAGAATGGGTGGTCCCTGGGTTCTCAGTAGCTGCTCCATCATTTGTCCAGTCTTGCATGATCTGTGCCATAAGCAAATCAGGACAGAAGGTAAGGTTGCCACAAAAACACTTGCCTAGGCCACTCTGCCCATTTTAGAGATTGCAAATTGACTACATTCAGCTCCCACATGTTGGGAAATATGAATATGTGCTTGTTGTTGCTGATGTCTTTTCAGGTCAGAGGCCTACCCTGTTACCAAGGTAACTGCAAAGAAGCTCATGAATGAGGTACCAGAGGTAATCGAGTCAGACAGGGGTACACATTTCACAGGTGAAATAATGCAACACATCATGTCTGCCCTGGGTGTCTCCCAGGCATTTCACGCCCCTTATTATCCATAAAGTAGTTGGAAGGTAGAAAGGATGAATGGTACCCTAAAGCTAAAAATACAGAAAGCAATGAAAGAAACAGGCAAACCATGGACTGCGTGCCTCCCATTGGCCCTTTTCTCAGTCAGATATGTGCCTAACAGAAAGACAGGGTTATTACCATATGAAATTTGTTTGGGTGTGCACCCTGCTTGGGTCTGTACTTTCCACAGCTGCTGCAGCCCCAGTATGGTACTCTAACTAACTATGTTATGTTCTTAAATGCACACTTAAAGGCAACACACAACCAAGTGTTTTCTTCAATTCCAGATCCAAACTCCCTTGAGGGGACGCATGACCTACAGCCCGGAGAGTGGGTGGTCGTAAAAAGACACATAAGGAGGGCTTTGGAGCCCAGGTTTGATGGTCTGTATCAGGTACTATTGACATCAAGCACTTCTGTCAAATTGGATGGCAAAACTAACTGGGTACACACCTCTCATTGTAAGAAAGTGCAAAACTCCGCAGAAAAATGAGGTGGTTAGCTTGTGTGTTATCAGGTATACTGATACTGTACATAAGAGTCTATGCGGTAACCCCTGGAGGACTGTTAAGAATAGTAAAGAGGGCAGAGGAAGATGGGCAGATGTCTTGTAGTTGGGGATGGAAGTCTCACACAAAAATACGTACACAGGATAACTTTACATGTGCAGCTATCTCCCAATGTGCGTTTGCAAATTGTACTATAAAGGGGATTAGAGCACTATATAGCCCCACAGTAGGGTTTACAGGACGATCCTACTATCAAACTGTAGAAGGGGGAAACATGAGTTTACATGTACACAGTCTGGTAAAAATAGAATGTTTTTCCCTACATCAAGAATGTATGGCTGAATTAGATCATGAATATGATTATTATACAGTAATGAAGTCACTAGAATGTAAAAGGAACATAACAGGTGCCAGTGGCATTAATTTCACCATAGACTTGATAAATATACAATACTATGTATAAATGCTACCAGCATAACAAATCGCACAGTCTGGGGACACTATCTAACCGTGTTAGATATGAGACCGAAAGTATGCAATGATAATATGGTACGAATACCACATACCTGTATGAATGTGTCCACAAAGAGCCAAAAAACTATTGTGCATTTTAATGCTTCTTTAACGGCAATGAAACCCCGCACCAGAGTAAAACGAGAATGGTATGATAACCTATTAGGGGGAATTGGTACAGGTGTAGGGGTATTGAACTCTATAGATTTAGAGGTGATGAAGAATAAAATGGCTGGAGTAGGACAGGATGTTTCTAAATTGGTAAATGTTCAGGCACAATGGATGCCTTCCTTGTTCCTTCCCCAACACCTTATGCTCGGTTACGATAAAGATGTATTAACTCTTTTTAATTTGAGCTTTGCATTACAATATAATTTATTTGCAAATGTAAGCGATTTTATGAAATACACACAATGTAATCTGCAATATATGTGTATATGCTACATGAGGGAGACAAAGCACAGTCGGACCTCATGACCAATAATGAAAGATTATGGAGAAATATATTCAAAAATATGATACCTAAGGGAGCATGGATACAGCCTGAAATAGATGGTGTAGAATGCACAACTGAGTATTGTACCGGCTCTATGATAGATTTCCAGGTAAAAAGCACCAATCTGAAGTTTATAGTTTTACCTGTGATATTTGGTCCACCACTATACTGGTTACCTAAATTTGAAGGTGTAACGGTGGATACAAATAATAAGACACATAAAATAGACACCTGTGAAAAGACCTTAGATGGTCTAGTCTGTGGTCAGGGAACAATATGAGCCATGTTTGTTACAACATTCAGTCAGTATATGCAACTGGACTGTGTTGCCAATTACTTATCACATGATGATAATAATAGGACCACAATATATTTGTATAGTAACAAATCAGAAAAACAGCACCTCCATGTACAATTGGACTGCACCCTTCTCAGGATGTTTACAGAATGTGTCCCTGTTATACTAGTTTGCAGAAGTAAATACTTTCCTCCCTGATGCTGAAATAGCGTTAAGATATGATTGGCATCCAGACATATTACCGATTGTCTAATATAACAATATCACTTCAGAAGGTAATTAACGTTATGAGAAACACCGAGCACAAGAAAAAGCATTTAGAAGTCATTAATCTTACATTGGTAGATTTGGAGAAACAGACGGTTTGGGTGGCAGATGAACTTATCAGCATAGGTACAAAGATACAGGTGGATACAGGGCACCATTGGTATGATGTATTTACAGGTTGGTCGCCCACAGCAGGAAAAGTCATGAATTTTGTATTGCATCCTTTATTAATACTTTTTACTCTGTTTGTTATTTTGAGTGTTTGCAATTTCTGGATGTTCTGCAATATGAGAAGACAAGCCAATAATTTGGAGATGCTGCCCCTACAATATAGTTAAAATAGCCATCTTAAAGAGATTTTTTGATGTTAATCCAGCAAAAAGAATTGAAGAATATAATGGATAAGTCTGGCATGGGTGGAATGGAACCCTCAAACGTACCCTCATCTTATGGACTCTTTCTCGATGGACAATTTTAAATGGGGGATTTGTAAAAGTCTCAGGCCTGAATATGATTTTGTCTTGTCTATGTGAAGGTCTCAGGCCTGAATATGATTTTGTCTTGTCTATGTGAAGGTCTCAGGCCTGAATATGATTTTGTCTTGTCTATGTGAAGGTCTCAGGCCTGAATATGATTTTGTCTTGTCTATGTGAAGGTCTCAGGCCTGAATATGATTTTGTTTTGTCTATGTGAAGGTCTCAGGCCTAAATATGATTTTGTCTTGTCTATGTGAAGGTCTCAGGCCTAAATATGATTTTGTCTTGTCTACCACTTCTTGACACAGCTAAACAGGATTTTCTGTGCAGACTGCTAGCAGTACACCTCAGCAAAATGTACTAATCGCATATCCTGTTTAGCTGGAACCAACAACGTAATGTAACATTGGAATGTGAAAACACAAATTACTGTTCAATCTAACATAACATCTCTAAGCAACAATGTATGTTTATATGAAAACAAGTTTATCAGGTATAAAGCCCGCCTTGCGTCATATTACTATATAAGTTGTGACATATGTAATAAGGTAGATTGCTTTGCACATAGACCTGTCTGTGTCACTGCTTTCTCACGGCGGCCGCCATAACCATTTGAATCCTCACAACATATTGATGGAACGATTTAATTTCCCTAACAACCCTGGTTCAGGTGAGAGACCTGAACTGGAGTCTAGGAGTGACTCTCCCCTTACCCTTCTACAGTATAATATATATATACACACACACACACACACACACACATTCCCTGAAATGGAGATACACTTTGTTGAGAAGTGGCAAAACCATTTCCTAATTTTCTTCTCTCCCCTTTCTTTACATCATCTAGCTCCACCCCTTGTGGGTTGGCTCACTGTTTGAGTGTTCCTCTCACATTTCATGTTCAGCAATCGAACAGTATGCATACCATATAACACAATATAACTTACAAATGGGCCCTTCACACTCACACACACACAAATTCACAAAAATAACAGGTCCACATGATCAGAACAGACAAATATTATATCCTGATTCTCGTGTGTAGCACTATATAACCAATTTTTAATTCACATTGTCTTTACACAGACAAGCAGGCACTCTACAGCACAGTACTCCACCCTTTGGAATTTTTTTTCTTATCTCCCATAGAACAAGGAAAACTTCTCTAGACAAATAATAGAACTGTATAACACATTTCACTGTCAGTTTTCAATATAATCATCACCTTTTTACATGGGCAAATAGTTGAGGCACATTGGGTCTATTGCATGTCTGGGTGCGTGGTGTCTGTATCTCAAAATCCACTCCCATGGTCTGTCAATCGTATGTGGCAATAGTATTATATGGAGACTTAGAGTGTAATATACTCCCCCCCCCCCCCCCCCCTTAAAAACTGCCAATCCACAACACAAACTGCAGGGACTTTTATTCATTCATACATGGATTGATAAGTTTATCATGTGAAGTAGAAATTGGGATTGTAGTTACTGTACATAGGACTGCCAACAGCGAACAAAACATAAAGGTAAGAAAACTCTTATCCACCACAGTTTGTCATGTTTTGTCTAGTATCAGTCAGATGATGATCTTTGGAACGTAACATATGCCCAATTTCCACTTACATACTTCTTATATTCACCACTTCAGTTAGCAACTATTATCCCTAAGCCATCCTCTCTGTTCACTGTTAAACTTTTTCCATCTTTCAAACATCCATTGGAACTTATACCTGCTCTCTTCAACATCGGCAGACATCCGTTTACCTTCTCTTTCCTTAACAGTCTAGCTGTTTTATGAACATCACCCTGTCCACGATTTCCCTGCAAGTTCCTCAACACTCACTACAGGTCGCTGACTGCTTGACGATAACTTTACGGTACAATCCTGTATTTAACAGCCCGTTTGATCAACCGTAAAACGGGCGACACATCTCTAAAATGTCAAGCAGTCAGTGACCTGAGCTTACGGCGCGGTCCTGTCTCCAAAATAACAGTCTGTTTTGGCCAACCGTAAGTAGGAGACACGTTTTTTTTAAGCCAGCAGTCTCATCTTTACAAATTGTGAACAATCTCATTCAAACAGCAAACGTTTTGTTTTTTAAATAGCACTATAAGCAATATACACAATTATTGTTATCTGCTTTTTGTGACAGAATCACACGAAAAATGAACAAAACAGTCCTAATACAATCACAAGGGAAATTTGTCCTTCTCAACTCTGTTTTTGTTTTGTTTGTTTTTCTATTTTCTTCCTATTGGCAGTCAGGACAGTGCAGGTTACTAACAGGGGCTACAAAATAATATGCACTTTCTGTAAAAACAATCACTCTGTTTCTTAGTCCTAAATCATTCTTTACACCAGTGTTTCCCAACTCCAGCCCTCATGGAGCCCCAACAGGTCATGTTTTTAGGATATCCTATAGTAAGAACTGCTGTAGTAATGTCTAGGCACCGACGATAATTACATCACCTGTGCAATACTGAGGAAATCCTCAGAACATGACCTTTTGGGAATCTATGAGGACTGGGGTTGGGAAACACTGCTTTACACCATCTGAACATCCATTCACTACTTCACAGACAACATAGGACACCATACATCAACATTTACACAGTCAGGACATTACTTCACAGACGACATAGAAAACCAAACAGTAAATGTTCTACTTCATCATAGTCC
This sequence comes from Eleutherodactylus coqui, assembly GCF_035609145.1. Classification (NCBI taxonomy): domain Eukaryota; kingdom Metazoa; phylum Chordata; class Amphibia; order Anura; family Eleutherodactylidae; genus Eleutherodactylus; species Eleutherodactylus coqui. The sequence continues at coordinate 518,525,792 of NC_089837.1, forward strand.
TTTTGCCACATACCTATAATGTTTCAACTTACACAGACGTAAGGAGGATCATTCCAGAGAGGGACAGATGGCATAGGTGAGGAATAAAACTTCTTACCTTATTGGGGCTCCTTATAATCTGCCCATCTCTGAATAGAAGTTCCCCACTCTGGAAAAGGTGAAATTGGCATCTGTGCCCCACGTTGGGTGCCAATTTCTGTTAGCACAAATGCACTCTTAGATATACTGCGTGTGCCATATTAGGTGTAGTTGGTACAAACTCGGAGAATCCAATGCATAACATGCAGCATAGTGTGTAAAACTAAAGGTCATCTGATTTAATAATGGCAGCAAAAGAGTTTGTATTGTAGCTAAGACAAAAGAAGGTGTGACATACAGATACATTACAACATGTCGCTTGCTGATAGGTCATTCTTTTAAAAAACAAACTTGTTTTATTGAGGAATAAAAGAACATATCAAGTCATATTACTCTTCATCCAGTATTCCTAGCAGACATTCAGGGGGGTTTGGTGGAGGTGGTACCCCCAAGATGGGTCATTTTTATGGGGAGTGTTCATGAGGTAATTAAAAGGGATGGAAATTAGCAGACATGCTCAGTAGGGTCTTACCACTCTACAAAGGTAAAAACATCTGATCATTCATTTGGTTCAAACCGGTTTCCCTTGATGTGTGAAGAATGATATGTCTCTGTTGACTCGTCTCTGGTCCAGTCTGCTAACTCTATTGTTCTAATGGAAATCTTGTGTATTCATACATTTTGAAGACTATTTGCTGATTTCATGTGCTGATAAGAATCCAGTTATTTCTGTTTATGTAAACAATACATCACTCTCTCGCTGTGTATGGGGGAAGCTTGCTGACATGAGATTTAGGCTGAAACACAAAACCAACTATTGAAGAATACAATTTCCCTCACACTCAGGCTGGGCTCACAAGGGTGGGTTTGTATTGTGGATTCTGCAATCGCCGTACGCACTATATACCATATAGCTGCAGATTTGGCCACTGCAGTTTTCTAGTGTAATTGCTGCAGGTTTTCTGTTGCTGAACAGCGATCCCCTTAGGCTGAAAGCATACGGGTGGATCTGCATTGTGAAGTCCGCGGACGATTTCACATCCTGAGCAGAAATCACTTGTAATTTTCCGCTCGCGGAGGAGAAATCACAGCATGCTATTCTGTGTGGGCTAGGCTCCGACGGCTTCCATTGAAGTCAATAGAAGCCGTCAGTCCTGTGGCCATTCCGGAATGTCAATTCTGGAATGGCCGTAGGACCTGCGTCATCGCCTAGCAATGGCGCTTCATCTGTACTGCACATTTGCGCCGGCTTGCCATCCGGCACATCTGTAGCACAGGAAAGAAGACGCCGGACAGGTACGCAGGGGTCACCAACCAGGAACAGTGTTGAACTCCGCTGCAGGATTCCGCATGCGGACTCCGACCCGACCGTGTGCGTTTGGCCTTACACTGGGAAACTATCCTTCAGATATTCATTCAGAAAAGTCGTTGAAGCGCACGAATGACAGTTGTTCTTAAGCTTTTACTCAGTGCGCTTATTGTTCATTAGTTGTTTGCCAAGATATCATTTGTACGGGGATCTCCAGACAAGTTCATTCACCATTCATTAAAAATATGAGCGACTTCGGCTTGATGCCAGATTACTTTTGATCACCCAACTACTTTTTAGGGAAGCAAAATGACTAGTGAATGAATTACAGCTTATCAGACGCGTGCTGTCATGTTTGGGTCTCATTCACATGGGCGTTGCATATTATGCAGCATATTTACTCGACCACAATAAGCATATTACCTGCGTACATCTGCTTTTTGGTGTCTGTAAATAGACAGCGATCATTGTGCGTTTACGCACGCAAAAATAAATTACAGGAAGGTGGATGAGATTTCGCCTTCTTTCCTGCATAAATATGCAGTGGATATGCACATATCTTTACAGTGTATTGTTACTGCACCCATAGACTTACATGGACTATCTCACGTGCATGAAAACCGCAGGTCTGAATGCCCCAATGCTAGCTTATGCGGAGTCAGCACTACATGTGAAATACGCACCTAACAGGCGGCCAAAGTACACTGTTTGCTAAAGACCCTCCCCTAGATGAGGGGTTTTGTTGCTGTAAACCCCGTCCTGCAGTTCCATCTCAGGCAGATCTGTAAATGATGAGAGTTGTGGTGAGTAGTTGAATGGTCTTGTTACCTGAGACCCTAAAAGTGGTTCCCACCTTGGCCTATAGGAGGCTCTCGGAGGCTCCTTGTGTGTAGTGATCTCTTCTTCTGCTTGTAGAGCTTGTTGACCACTAGACGCCTCTACGACGCAGAGAAGAGATTTCACCCCGTTACCAGAGTCTGAGAGGGGCGCATTATTGGGATGTGAGAGGCTGAATGGTCCTATCCATGAATTGTCCCCCACTGAGCAGTTGTGACCAGACTGTCAGGGGGTGTTGGGACCAGTGGATGTATGAGGACACAAAAGGTGACCAGGCTCAGAGCCCCCGACAGACCACAAGTAGAGAGGAGTGTCTGACCAGACTGTTACGAGGTGTTGGGACCAGTGGATGTGTGAGGGCACACAAGGCGTCCAGGCTCAGGACCTGCCGAAAGACCGCCAGTAGAGAGGAGCATCTGACCAGACTGTTAGGGGGTGTTGGGGCCAGTGGATGGGGGCATACAAGGTGACCGGGCTCAGGACGCCCCCGACAGACCACCAGTAGAGAGGAGCATTCGAGAACTTTCCATCTGCTTGATTTTTTTTTTACAACGGTTACATTGTCCGCCATCCAGAGATAGGTGGCGGCATCATTGCAGGCCCCTCTGACCGTCTATATCACATCTTGTATCCAACCTAGAGGCAGTACAACAGGGTACTAGAGCCTCCATGCCCGCCCATATCACATCTTGTATCCAAGGTAGAGGTGGTACAACAGGGTAATAGAGCCTCCATGCCCGCCCGTATCACATCTTGTATCCAAGCTAGACGTAGTGCAACAGGGTACTAGAGCCTCCATGCCCCCATATCACATCTTGCATCCAAGCTAGAGGTGGTCCAACAGGGTATTAGAGCCTCCATGCCCACCCGTATTACATCTTGTATTCAAGCTAGAGGCAGTACAACAGGGTACTAGAGTCTCCATGCCCGCCAGTATCACATCTTGTATCCAAGCTAGAGGTGGTCCAACAGGGTACTAGAGCCTCCATGCCCGACCGTATCACATCTTGCGTGTTTCAGGATGGTTTCTTGACTGCCCTGCGGTGATTCCTCAGCGTATCCGCTCCGGAGATATTATACGGGAGTGGGGGAAGATATTATATTGGAGTAGGGGGAAATATTGCAGCATCCGAGGAATGGGCCCACAGCCCAGGAGATAGCGGGGTAGATAAAGACCTTGTCACGGGGCTCTACCATCTCCTCCCCTGGGGGTAGCTCGGGACCCGACCAAGTTACTGCTAGGGGGAGATTACAGGGAAAAAGTAAACAGGAGTTACCTTTAAGTTCTTTGTCACTCGTGGTGCCCCCGTTCGTCCTCTGCTGTGAATCTTGATGATGAAATAAAGTAGTCCACGCACAGGGAAAACTTTCTGGACAAACTGGGAACGGTCAGTAATGTCCGTTTACTGTAACTTGTAAAACTCCAAACAATATTAGCAGCCTGGCACAGGCACGACAGAACAGAGTGGTGCGTCAGAGAGGATTCTGGGGGTAATCCGGACGATCCACAGTCTCAGTTATCTGTGTGATCCCGCTCCCGGCGACACTCTCTCTCTCTCTCTCTACCGGTCCACACTCACATTACTTGTCCTTTCCTGTGGCCATGCAGCGGTCCTTCTCTCTCAGTGCTTAAGGGTAGCATCGGCACATCCTGGGTGGAGTAGGCCCAGGACAAGCTGAAGGATGTGATATATATGTGAGTGGGGGGAAGATATATGGGAGTAGGGGGAGAGATATTATATGGGAGTGTGGGAGAGGTAAATTGGAGTAGGGGGAGGTATTATATGGGAGTGAGGAGGAGATATTACATGAGAGTAGGAGTAGATATTATATGGGAGTGGGGGAGAGATATATGGGAGTAAAGGAAGATATTATATGGTTGTGGGGGAAGATATTATATGGGAGTCGGGGAAGATAATATAAGGGAGTGGAGGGGAGATATTGGAGTTGGGGGAGATATTATATGGGAGTAGGGGGAAATATATGGGGGTGGGGGGAGATATATTGGAGTAGGGGAAGATATTATATGGGAGTAGGGGGGAGATATATGGGAGTGGGGGAGATATATAGGAGTAGGGGGAGATATATAGGAGTAGGGGGAGATATATGGTAGTGGGTGGGGATATATGGAAGTGGGGGGCAGATATTATATGGGAGTGGGGGAGAGATATATTGGAGTAGCAGCGGTCCTTCTCTCTCAGTGCTTAAGGGTAGCATCGGCACATCCTGGGTGGAGTAGGCCCAGGACAAGCTGAAGGATGTGATATATATGTGAGTGGGGGGAAGATATATGGGAGTAGGGGGAGAGATATTATATGGGAGTGTGGGAGAGGTAAATTGGAGTAGGGGGAGGTATTATATGGGAGTGAGGAGGAGATATTACATGGGAGTAGGAGTAGATATTATATGGAAGTAGGAGGAAATATATGTGAGTGGGGAGAGATAAATGGGAGTAGAGGAAGATATATGGTTGTGGGAGAAGATATTATATGGGAGTAGGGGAAGATATTATATGGGAGTGGAGGGGAGATATTGGAGTTGGGGAAGATATATGGGAGTGGGGGTAAGATATATGGGAGTAGGTGGAGATATTATATGGGAGTGGGGGGAGATATTATATAGGACCGGGAGGAGATATATGGGAGTAGGGTGAGATATTATATGGAAGTGGGGGTGAGATATATGGGAGTAGGAGGAGATATATGGGAGTAGGGGGAAGATAAATAGGAGTGGGGAAAGATATATGGGAGTGGGGGAGGTAAATGGGAGTAGGGGGAGATATTACATGGGAGGAGGGGGAGATATATTGGAGAAGGGGGAGATGTTCTTTGGGAGTAGGGGCAGATATTATATTGGAGTAGGGGAAGATATATAGGAGTAGGGGGAGATATATGGTAGTGGGTGGGGATATATGGGAGTGGAGGGAGGATATTATATGGGAGTGGGGGAGAGATATATTGGAGTAGGGGAGATATATATTGGAGTAGGGTGAGATATTACATGGGAGTAGGAGTAGATATTATATGGGAGTAGGAGGAAATATATGTGAGTGGGGGAGAGATAAATGGGAGTAGAGGAAGATATTATATGGTTGTGGGAGAAGATATTATATGGAAGTAGGGGAAGATATTATATGGGAGTGGAGGGGAGATATTGGAGTTAGGGAAGATATTATATGGGAGTGGGCGGAAGTTATATGGGAGTAGGAGGAGATATTATATAGGACCGGGAGGAGATATATGGAAGTGGGGGTGAGATATTATATGGAAGTGGGGGTGAGATATATGGGAGTAGGGGGAGATATTATATGGGAGTAGGGGGAAGATATATAGGAGTGGGGGAAAATATATGGGAGTGGGGGGAAGTAAATGGGAGTAGGGGGAGATATTACATGGGAGTAGGGGGAGATATTATATGGGAGTGGGGAAAGATATATTGGAGAAGGGGGAGATATCATATGGGAGTAGGGAGAGATGTTCTTTGGGAGTAGGGGCAGATATTATATTGGAGTAGGGGGAAGATATATGGGAGTGGGGGGATATATTATATGGGAGTAGGGGGAGATATTATATGGGAGTAAGGGCAGATATTATATTGGAGTAGGGGGAGATATTATATAGGAGTGGGGAATATATGGGCGTAGGGGAGATATTATATTGGAGTAGGGGGAGATATCTGGGAGTGGGGGAAGATAATTGGGAGTAGGGGGAGATATATGGGAGTGGGGGGATATTATATGGGAGTGTGTGGGAGATAAATGGGAGTAGGGGGAGATATATTGGAGTAGGGGGAGATATATGGGAGTGGGGGCAGGTAATATATGGGAGAAGAAGGAGATATTACATGGCAGCAGCCTGATATACGGCAGATTCCACACATTATTACACGTTTCTATGGCTTATTACGCGCGCCGTGTCTCTGCCCTCACAGCGGTTGCCATGCAAAATAAGCCTTTCCTAGCAACCAATCAAAACCCGCCTCCGCCTGAACGCCTCACGCTGCGAGCAGTGGGCGTGACCCGGGACAGTTTCGCCGCCTGCCCATTCGTTGCGCAACTTTTATTCCAGCCAATGAGAAGCCTCGATGTAAGGGCTGACGTCACGGCGGCTCCCGACCTCTCCTGGTGTAGTTTTTCTGGCGGTGGCAGGCGCCATCTTGTCAGAAGACGTCGTCAGTCACGGAGGGGAGAAGCCGAGGTCCTAACGGCCAGCCATGCTGTGATACCGCCTCACCGTTTCCTCCTTTCCCTCGTCCGCCTCGCTCTCCACAATGGCGTCCGTTGAAGCCCGAGAGGACGCGTGCCGGGATTACCAGTCCTCCCTGGAAGACCTGACGTTCAACAGCAAGCCGCACATCAACATGCTGACCATCCTCGCCGAGGAGAACGTGCAGTTCGCCCGGGACATCGTCACTCTTATCGAAGCGCAAATCGCTAAGGTTTTTATGACATCAGCATTTTCTTCTCTTCTGTGTCCCCCTCCCCCTCCAATATGGCGCCCGGCCTCGTTCTCTCCGCGCCGGCCGCCATCTTGCCTTGCTGTATATACAGCTCCCTTCCCCTATAGGACAGCAGGCCCCTATAGAGAGCTGTCAGGGTCACCCTGGCTGCCAACATGGCGGATCAAGTAGGTCAGCTGACCAGGTGGTCATTGAGGGCCCCCCGAGCGGGTGGTCTGCCCCATAGTGGCTGTAGGGGAGTGTCCGTCCGGTGGGCCGACCGTTAGGATGTAGTGCTGGCAGTGCGGGGGGGCTCACTAATTAGTCGCCGCGTGTATATGGCCTCTGCGTCTGGTCCGTGTTCCCGGCTCTCGTGTTAATCTGCGGGTCTGTTCCAGAATATTCCACGTCCGTTTTGTAGAACGCGGCGAGACCTTTTTTTTTGCTTCTGTATTTCTATTTTATTGCGCAAATGCGGATCCGTATTTGCGCTGTAGAAAGTAAAATACGGAGGTAAAGATGGACGCCCGCGGTTGTAGCGCCCGTTACCAGGCGTCTGATGCCGGCTCTTGGCACATTCGCAGCAGGGCAGCCGCCTCCTCCTGACGGATCTGCTGGGTTCAGTTGGCGCCCGTGTGGTGCTTATAGAAAGTTTGGTCCGTATTCACTGATCTAAATTGTCCGTTAAATCTACGGGCGCTTAAAAATAAAAACCGTAAACGTGCGCCGGCATCTGGTTTTGGCGTAACGTTTCCGTGCGTTGTGCCCACCGGTTTCGCTCGCCTTATTGACTTTTTTCCCCCCGTTTTGGTTCACGGGGAAATGCGGTAAATATAGATGCGCCGCGGCGGTAAACGCGCTCGGAGCTCGGCGGGGCGGTCGCGGGCCGGAGGGAGGCCTTAAAGGGGTCGTGCCAAGATATGACGCAGGTGGGGGGTTGCGGTTGTACTCTGCCATTTCCGATGCCCCCGGTGAGATGGGGGGGAGGGGGCGCTACAACTTGAGGCCTCGTTTACACGGCGGAGATCGCTACGCATTTTGTGGCGAAGTCCGTGTAATTTTAGAATAGTATGGATTCTGTGACGGCTCGCGGGGGGGGGAGGGGCTCCACATGTGGCTTATAGCGAAGACTAGCGGTGCGGGATCTGTCGCGGGTGTATTCGCCCCGCCGACGGGCTAAATCTGAGGGCGGCTCTGCGACAAATGGTCAGTTCTGCTATCAAATCCGCATAAGAAAAATGTAGCCCATGTCAGAGCGTGTACGGCCTGTGCGAACGAGGCCTCAGGGTTGTCTTCGCCGCCACCCTCAAGACGGGTCATCAGTTGTTGCTCAGCGGGGTCCAGTATTCCGGATTCCAGCCATCAGCTGATATCAGGCCTGCTGTCGTTGCTGGCAGCAGATAGCGCTGTCTGTGGTGTAGTGGCCCGAGCTGGTATTGCAGGCACAGCTTCCGCTGAGTTCAGTGCAATACCTACTATGGTCAGTGCTGTAGCAAGCCCAATATGAACTACCGCTGACCGTCCTGAGGGAAGACCATTCCTAGTGAAGTCCCAAAAAGCCTCCGTAGGGGGTGACATAGAGTAGCTGTCCGGTAGCGACCTCAGTGGTCATGTGACTTCTCAGCCGGTCACAGGTCTCCACCGACGGCCAGTGACTTGTGTTCTATCGGGCTGCGGTCCTCCACCGGTCGGACACCAGTAGGTCCCAAAGCTGCTTTAGAAAGATCCCTTTTATAGTAAACGCTTAAAGGGCTTGTCCTACCAATAGAATGTGACCGCTGTACACATGTGACCGCTGGGGCCCCACTGATCCGGAGAACGGGGTTCTGGTCCGTCCAGGAATATGTACTGCTGCGCTGCTCAGTCCAGTGGGGCTGCTGGAGAAAGCGACGTTCCAGCGCTCCTCTGTGGCGCCCCCGTTGGATTGAAAGGAGCAACAGTGCGCAGGTGTGACCACACGGTCTCCATACCTGGAAGGGCCACGGCCCTGTTACCTGGACTGTTGGGGTCCCTGTGGTCAGACCCCACCTATCTGCAGGGAAATTTCCCAAGGGGTAACTTCTATTCGTGGGACGAGCCCTTAAAGGGGATGTCCAGTTCTGTAATTGATAAAAGGGGTTGTCCAGTGTTCAGATATGCCAAAAAAAACAGTAATAAACGAGCATAACCAAAAATTTGTTACATAAGAATAAACGTCACTCCGCTCGGCCTCAGCGACTGAATCTATAGAAGGGTCACATGATAAAAAAAAATATATATATATATCAGTATCTCTGCTTGCTGTCATTGAATGAGGACAGATTTGTTTACTGAGAAACTGTTTGCTTTGAGGCTGGGTTGACATGGGACGGATTTGCCGCAGGATTTCTGTGCGACAAATCCGCCCGCAGATCCTAATCCCGTGATTGGCCATCGTTCACACAGGGCGAACAATGCGTCACGTCAAAGCCGGGCGGAACCGGCGATGTGTTTCAGAACTGACAGCCGCAGCATGTCAATTCTTCTTTTCTGTTGCGGCCGCCTCACTCCTCTCTATTCTTTTCTGTTGCGGCCGCCTCACTCCTCTCTATTCTTTTCTGTTGCGGCCGCCTCACTCCTCTCTATTCTTTTCTGTTGCGGCCGCCTCACTCCTCTCTATTTGGCCAGCGAATGTCGGCGGCCGAACCGCTCCAAAACACGCGGCGACATGCCACAGGTTTTGAGTCTGCGGAAATCTCGGTGGGAAATTTCTGCGTGATTTCCGTCCTGTGGGAGCCCAGCCCTATTGTATGCCGTGTAGACGGCCCTGCGGCCGCTCCGTTGTGAAGCCCCCAAACACCTGACAACTGTTGGCCTAGTGATCGTTCATCCAACAGCCATTAGGGAGGTAAGCTGCAATCAGACGGCTCTGGCGGAGGATTATCTCCCAGGAAACAATCAGACCTTGAAATGCAACATCCCTCGATCCTTCTTTTGGCCAACATCCTCTTGTTCGGGGGTCTCTAGGCCGGCTCACATGTTGTAGCACTCTGCTTTCCCCCAAAGGTTATGTTTGAGACCACGGAGACTGTTCCCACGTATTCCGCAGCGGGTCAGCTGACTCCTAGGAGGCGAACAGAGTCCAAAGGTGCGACCGTCACTGCATGTGACCGGCTTTGACATGCTGCATGTGACGTCTGCTGTCCTGTACGCCAGAAGAGACGGAAGCAAACGGGTCACATGACTCTTCGCCTCGTTAAAGGGATTAGATCCGCTGTGCGATGCGTCTTAATACGGGCCTCCGCTCTGTAGATGTATCCCCAGCCGGGGATTGTCCAGACTTGGTGTCTGGTGTATAAAAAGATCAGCTCCCAAAGTGTGGCCCCTCATATACATTACATGGGCAGGGGGCCCTTCTAGCATTAGACCATTTAATCCCGACAGACTCATAAGGTGTGAGCTCGGGCGCAGTCTGTATGTTTCTTGGCCTTGGCCCGTGTCCACGAGCAGAGAAACATTGTGATTTCTCCACTCGCGTCCTGCAATTCGCATCATGCTGCGAATTGCCATGATTCTCCGCGGTCAGCCTATCTGTCAGATAGGCTGACCGCTGAGATCCATCTGCCGGCTCCCGCAACGGATTTCGCAACGCCCGTAGACAGGCAGCCTTGGGGTCTGTTCACACGGCCGAAGTCACCGCGGTTTCAGAGGTGGAATTCATGCAGAAAGTTTTGTTTCAAAATCTGCGTCTTTCTGATCGCTCCATCAACGGGCAAGGTCTGCGCGCCATTCTGATGCTGAATATCACGTCTCTACATCAAGAGGTATTGTGTACTTGCCTCAGAAGCTCGCGGAAACGTGGTTCTCCACACCGAAGTTCTGCATGTGGATCTTGTCCATTGATAGTTAAAACCGCTTGTGGATCCGCGGTAAAAACCGTGTTAGCGCACATTTAAACGTGGGTTTTAGAGTTGGAGTTCACACAAAAGACTCTAAGGGCCCGCTCACATGTCCTGCCTAGGAGCCCACCGCACACGGCCCCCCGATAACCTACGAGGTCCACGTGAAAGAAAAATCGCTGTATGTCCTTTATCATCCATTGTTACAGGGAATGTGTGCGCCGTGTGAATGACAATGTTACTATTCACTGACAGCAAGCAGAATCACACATTGAAGTTAAGAGCTTTTCTTTATACAATGATGGTTTCTTCAGACCCTTTAATTAAAGTGAGCCGTTGGTGCAGGGCGGCTCCTGTATCATGTGACCAGCAGTCCCCCGCCCTGAGCCTAGGTATATTATATAATGTGATTGTACCATGTGACGTGTATTGGGTTACCTGCCGGTGATGTATGATGTGTAGTCGGTGACTGCTGTAGCACGGTCACGTTGCAGCTTGTACTCCGCTGCCACCCTTCCCCCACCCCACATGCTTTAACCACATGTCGAGTATTAGTTCACCTATATTATTTAATAAATGGCTTTACCGTGTGTGACTGGTATGCTGCAAACTCCAAATAAAATGTATAAAATATGTATTTGTCTTTTTTCTTTACCATTGTTTTTTATTGTATGGTTTGTGTTCCATTCACAATATTGCACCAGAGACCTGCTACCAGCGGGGCGGGTGGGCCGGGGCGAGGTGATGATGGTGGGTGGGGGTCTTTACATCCTTGTTATCTCACATGTTTGGGTGCGCCCTCCTGAGGGTGGCGGGCTACCGGCCGGTATGGGCCGGCCACCATGTGTCTTTTCATAGATTGTCTCTCCTGCTACAGAGGACGGGTTAACGAGTAACGGATGCACTAATTGTCGCTCGGTTTTTGCTGGCTGTCGCCTGGTCTCTCATGGATCCGTTCAGATGTGGGAATATATGGTGACAGGACCTATCCAGGGGAGACCAGGGTTACTTGCAGCCATGCGGCTCGAAAGACCTTTCAAGGCGTTGTCTAGGATTAGAAACACTTGCAGAAAACAGCCCCACACCCATCCACAGGCTGTGTGTGGTACTGCGGCTCAGCCCTATTGGAGTGAATGGTGGCTGCAGTGCCACACACAACCTGTGGACGGGTATTGTGGTGTTTTTTGCAGAAAGCAACCAGGTTTTTGTAATCCTTGCAAAAACAGTGCCCCCCCTGTCCACAGGTCGTGGGGGGTACTGTAGTCACCATTCACTTCAATGGGGCTGAGCTGCAATACCACACGCAGCCTGTGGACAGGGGTGATGCTGTGTTTTTGTAAGCGGCCTTGTTTCCCTAATCCTGGACAACATCTTTAAAGGGAACCTGCCATCACCTTTCAGCCCCATAAACTACTATAGGGATCGAAGGTGAGGGAGTCTGGGGGATGCCCTTCATACTCGCTGGGCGTCCTGTTCCTGCACCGTGTCCCCGTGAAGTTGGCGCGCACACGTGACCCTTGTCAGCTGGGTGTGTGCGCACGCTCTGCCACAGATGAATGGGAGACTGCATGCACACAGCCGGCTGACAAGGGTCACGTGGTGCGCGAGAACTTCACGGGGACAGGGCGCCCAGCGAGGTTTAACCCTATCTCCCCCCAGGCTCCCCGCTCCCTCCCCTTTGATCACTATAGTAGTTTCTGAAGGGTGATGACAGGTTCCCTTTAAGGTCCCATTCAGTCTACTTTCCTCTCTGATGGGTGGCTGGTCACAACACGCACTACACGACACGGACACATATAAAGCTGTGGACTGGACTGGTGGAGCGGGGACAACCGGAGGAACCAGCTAAGCACCTAATGTGACTGAGTGGAACAGGTGACACATGTCTGGGAGCCGCGGATCTGAGGTCGGCCTGTGTACACAGGTGACACATTTCACAAGTCACATTGGATGAGTCAATATCTGGACTGTGATCTGGAAGATGTCACTAAATGTATCTTCAGCAGTTGCCAGATGGACGTGTGCTTAATACCAGTGAGCACCGGGAGCGACGCCGGCCGGCTGCGGACTTCGGAAGCAAACGCTGCTTGGTGGTTGAACTGTAAAATAAAAAAAAATTGGATGTCTTAGAGCCTGTGATGCCGTGATGGGAACACTAACCGTACTGGTATCCTTTACTGTAATCCAGCGTTGTTGTATGGGACGTAACGTAAATCTAATCCTTGGTTTGTATACGGATGGGAGCTGACGTGGGGCGACGGTTCGTGTCCTACTAAACTTACCAGTTTTCTTTTATTTAGGCCTCTAGCACAGAGAAGCTGCCAGTCATGTATCTTATGGACTCCATTGTTAAAAATGTCGGAAGAGACTATCTCGCAGCGTTTGCTAAAAACATAGTATCCACGTTTGTTAATGTGTTTGAAAAGGTATAGATTCATTATTCTTTCTCATGTTCACTGTACTGAAAGCTTTACTCTTGGCCTAGGTGCTGCGTACCCGCGGCCCGATGGCACAAGGTCTACAGAGCTGTAGGGTTTGGTGCCCGAAGGACCGGGACGACAAATCTCTACCGTTCTGTAGCTTTTATGACTTCTAATATATTTCTGCACGTCTATGATTTGAGATGTAATTGCTACATGTTGAAGGGGTATGATGATGATGATGCACCTCCCAGGATCGGCACCACTCCTGTCTATGGCCCATGGACAATGGTGGTGCCGAGACGAAGGAGATCATCCCATGAAAAGCATTATTGCCTATCTGAGCACTGGGACCTCCCACGATCTTGAGACGGGTGTACCCTCGAGTCAGATGGAGCGATGGTGCATATGTATAACCACTACTTCATTCACGGTCTACGGATATGCTGCTGTTCTGCGCCCCGTAGAAGTGACCGTGACACCATATACCGGGCTGACTCACTGGCCCCTGATCTCGTGATTAAGGGGAGCCCCAGCAGCTGGCTTTGATCATTTACCACCTACCCGAAGGATAGGTGCTCAGTGATTTTTGTGGTATAATCATGTATACTATTTAAAGAGGGCCTATCCCTTCTCTTTAGATGTTTGAGACTCTGTTGCCACCTCTTTGCACCCCTCTCTGAAAGCAGCACAAGGCAGCGCCTGTCACTGATCAGTGATCTGTCTTCTGTGTGAATCTGGGCTGTAGTTTGGGAGAAACTTACATTCAGTAGCAGCACAGGAAGTAGTCCCACCCACCCGGCCCTCCAGCCACTGATTAACTGCTGTGTATTCCTATATATAGAGAGCTACATTGGCTGGAGGACGGGGTGGGCGTGGCTAGCCTGCGGCTCATGAATATTGAGGACTGGCTGCTACTTATGTAAGTTTCTCCTGAACTACTGCAGAGATCCACACAGCAGACCTATCGCTGTAATCGGCCTGACGGTCACTACCTTGTGGGGCTCTCTGTTGTGCTGTTCCTCTGTTATTCCTCCAGGAAAGGTTTATAGAGAGATCCTTGGTCTTTCCATTCATGTTAATAGGATGTGTTCCCTGCTGTAGGTTACAGTTACATTACTGAGTAGACACGGTGTGCGGGGCACGGTAAGGCCGGCTGCACACGGGTGGATTTGAATTGTGGAATCTGGAGTGGGCCATCGCCTCCGCATGCCGCAGCAAATACTGCCTATAGTGTGCTATGGAAAGTGATTCTTCACGCACATGAGCGGAAACCGGCTGCGCTTTCCGCTCACGGATGAAAAATCACAGGATGCTTCCTATTCCTGCGGTGTCCGCACGGACGGCTTCCATTGAAGTCAATGGAATCTGTCCGGGCCGCGGCTTCTGCAGAAAATCTGTACGGCGCATGTCCGATGGCGAGTTGTGCGGACCATCCGCAGTACAGATGAAGATTCAAGAACGCAGGTACGCGCGGATGCCGCTGCTGCCAGGGCCAGAATGCGGAATCCGGCTCTGCTGTGTGCTTGCAGCCTTACACCCAGCTTTCTATACAGTTTTCAGTAACAGAGAAACGGCACAACAGTCAGGAGAGAAGCTGCTCAGACGACATTGGATCTGGCTACAAGTATTGACTAGGACAGGCCCTCTTTACAGCCGTTTTGCTGACGGCTATATGTAGGGTGTAATTGTACCTCTGAATGCTGTTACTGCCTGCGCCAGGGATGAAATGGCCTTTTTTTCTGTGGTGCAGAGGATCTGCACAATCCTCATTCCCAAAGTGCCATCCAGCAAGCTGCTCCCCATTGGGCTGACAGCTGTAGTTGGATTTCGAATGCCACAGAGGGGGCACTGGTGCTGCCACGTTGTGGAACAAAGGAATTTTATCACCGGTGTAGATGGTAACTGCATCCAAAGCTCTTCTCTTCACTGGCCCTTACATAGAGCTGGCAAACAACTGACAGACTCCCTTTTCAAGGGGTTTTCCAGGCACCTACTATTGATGACCTATCCTCAGGATAAGTCATCTAGTTGATCGCCAGGGACCCCCAGTGATAATCTGATCACCCAGCCCGCTGTCAGTGCAATGGGGCCAGAAGTGAAATAGGAGGCAAGGATCCCATTGGTTTCAGTGTGAGTGAAGCCGTCTGTCGCATCCTCCTCTGTCCTCAATGACTACTTCTGGCCATGCCACACTGACCTGGACAATAGGCTAATGCCTGTGAGTCCTTAGCAGACCCCGGCGATTAACTACTGATAACCTATCCTCAGGATATTTGCATGGAAAACCCCATTTTTATATTTTAGGGGGTCATCTGCAGCCTCTGTACACCTGGCCATCGACCATCCCTGCTCTCCCTCATATCCATTCAAGCCCAGGAGATAGTTATGGAAAGTTGTTCCATTTCACCCAAGCTTCACTTCATGTCTGCATGTAGCCATGTCCGAGGGGGGAGCGGGCTGTGTCATAATGGCAAGAGCGGGAAACTCATGTATTACCTGTACAAGAACACACTGTAAATGCTTCCTACAGTTTATTAGGGATTTATTTTTCTCGTGTTTTTGGGTTTGCTGGAGCAGCGGTCCCACAATACAGCGGGGCATCGGAGAACCTTCAGCTTTCTACACTCGGCTTGACTGCGAGTCACAAAGCTGATGGGAAGATGCCGGGACTTATTTGTATACTTCTGGTTGTCCGGCTGTATTTATGGGATCATCTGTTCAAGTAACTGGAAAGCAAATTACAACATTACCTATTTTGTACTAAGAGACGAAGCTTTTGGCTGTTGCTTAATATATTCATTTAGGTTTCTAGTGTTCTCCCCTGTAAAGCTACAGTAAGTAAAGTATATGAACCACTATTTGTGTACAAAGTGTGACGCAGAGAGTAAATCTTCATCTATCCAGTACACAGTCAATACACAGAATGTTTCTCTCTTCCAGGTGGATGAAAACACTAGGAAAAGTTTGTATAAGTTACGGACCACGTGGGATGAAATATTTCCCTCCAAAAAACTGTTTGCACTTGATGTCCGGGTCAATCAGCTGGACCCGGCATGGCCCGTCAAACCCTTACCTCCCAATATAAATTCTCCCAGTATCCATGTCAACCCGAAATTCCTTAACAAAGTAAGTACCAGAAATGCATTTATGTTGTTGTCGTAGTTTTTGCTTTCCCTCAGCAGTAAAGAGCCAACACTTATAGCAAAATAAACATTTTAAAACCAGTTTTTTTCCCCTCTTTCAATAGCCGGAAGAAGCCCCTACAAGTGCCGCCTCAGCGCCAAAATCGGTACCGCGTGCCCAACCTGCTAATGCTGAGCCACAAAAGCCTGTGCTTTCCCAAGAGCAGATAATAAGGCAGCAATTGCTGCTGAAGCAGAAACAGTTGTTAGAACTGCAACAAAAGAAGCTCGAACTGGAATTAGAGCAAACAAAAGCCCAACTGGTAAGTGAGGGGTTAATTCCAGTATAGACGCACGTTTGTCTCCATTCAGTGGAAATGTCTATGCACGGATTTATTTGGGTTCCGTGTGACACTTGGCTGCACATCGCTGTAGACTTCAGTCATCTCGGAGGGCTGTTCACAGCATCCTGATGCAAACGGAGATCTCCACACTTTTCTGTCCCCTCTTGTAGGATGTTGAAATCGTGAAAAGCTGCAATAATGCGATTTCCTTATCGTGTTTTAGTTTTGTACTCCGTGCCCCGGTACCTTTTTGAAGTTTTCCTTCACTGTATTCTACTAAGCTGATGCTATATCAATCCCTGCCTGCGCACCTCAGCTCTCCTTTACTAGCTGTAACTTTAGCGACGTACTGTGTATGCGCCTTGAGGATCGTTACTTCCACCGCGTCCGAGGAGTAACTAGACTTAAGGCGCATTCACAGCATGCTATGATGAGTGAAGCAGGTTACTACGGGAGGTGGTGTATACTCCTTCAATGGAAATGTACAAAGGCTGGACAAATATCTGGGATGATTTAGTAAATCCTGCACTGAGCAGGGGGTTGGACCCGATGACCCTGGAGGACCCGATGACCCTGGAGGTCCTTTCCAACTCTCCCATTCTATGGCACCTGTGTGGGATTACAGTGAAGAGAAATCTGTATGCATGCCAACCAAGAATAGGGGCGGCTCTGAGGGAGATGTATAACTTCTCAACTATTTTTAATACAAACCCGGGAAACTTCAAAAGCAGATTGTAAAGGTACCGGGCACGGATCGAAAAACTGATTGGCAATAAGGAAATCTTATTAGCGGCACTGTAGACTGCATTGTAAAAACCTGATGGCTGCATGCACTTATATATTTATCAGTATGTTGTTGGCAATTTGAACCTCTAGACTGTAATCTGCTGATGCAAGCATACAAATGTTCCCTTTTCTTATATCTAGGCAAGCAGTTCAAGTTCTACGTCAGTACCTGTAAAGCCTCAAGTTTTGCCAGAGGTTCCTCGTGTGCCGCAGAAGGCTTTACTACCTAACTCGACTCAAAATACAAAGGAAAGGGTATTGGTGCCTCCAGTTGACAAACCTGCAGTGCCAACCAGAGACCCTCGACTTAATAGAGGGAGTCAACATTCAACACATTCGAAGGATCAGGGATCGAAAAAGGAAGTCAAAGCTAACCTGCATCCGCCTGAGCCCAAACCTGTGAAACCTGTAGCTATCGAGAAAGTAAGCTCCTCGACACGACATGAAAAGGCCAAAACAAGTGATAAATTGCCTAAAAAGGAGCCTGCGCACACAGACCATAAAAGTAAATCGAAGTCCCCTTCTCCTATGAAAGCGAAGGTACCTCATGCAAAGGACACAAAGTCCTCAGTTTCTGATTCTGCAAGAGACTCCGATGTAAGTAAACGAGATCCAAGACTACGCAAGCACCTCCGCGATAAAGTCGATGACAAACCTGAGGAAATGAAGGAAAAAAGACGAAGTACGGAGAAAAAGGAGGATCATAAATCTTCAGAACATCGCCAATCTGGAAACAGGAGCAAGATGGCAAACGGCATGCAAAAAAGTGAGCCTACTGGAAACGACGCTGATAAGCAAGCGGCAAAATCAAGCAGAGCCCCTGGTCGAAAGAGATCACGATCGCGTTCCCCAAAGACTCGATCACCAGTGCTGTCACCCAAGAGGCGAGACCGGAGATCGCCAACCAAAAGAAGGCAGAGGAGCCTGTCCCCAATTCCTTCACTCCTAAAGATCGGCAAGGTGCGCCAGCCTGGCGGGAAACCATCTCATTCAGAAGAGTTTCCACCAGGTACACGAGATGAGCGAAGTAAAAGAATCCCTAAGTTAGATGCCCGCAGCAACAGGAGGCAGAAGAGGAGCTCAGAAGAAAGGCAACAGGATCCTGCAAGTCAGACATCCATGAGGTCCAACTCTGAGCCAAAGGAAAACTTGGAGAACTGGCAAGAGTCAAAGACCAGCAAAAGATGGCGGCCCGGCTGGGAAGAAAACAAAACGTAAGTATTGTACGCTGTACCCTAATTGAACCTGTAGCTGAAAGTCTTGACTGGTCCTCTTAAATTAATCTGTATCTTTGTTGCAGCCCACCAAGCGGAGATCACCATCAGGGAAACAGAACCCCTCATGCAAGACATCGAGAGAACTGGCCCAACAAAGGCATCCTCTCGCCTCGGACACCAAAGCAACAGCCGTGGCTCAGCGTAGATGCCAACCTACAAATCCCTAAGGAATTAATAACTGCAAGCAAGAGTGAATTGCTTAAAAAGGTAAGCGCTGCTTCTGCTGCTGAGTCTTTAGTGAATATTCCTATTCACTGTACCCTCAATGGGGAAATCGGAGGAGATTTGCAGAGTAAAATACGCTCAAATTTTGACAAATTGCCCAAAAAGGCGTATGTTGTGTCAAATATAGTGTTTTTTGGGTTTTTTTGTCTAGGCAATTTTTTTTTTGCCTTACAACTTGGGTATATTCATCCATTTATGCATGTGATTTTATTTTTTTTTGTAAGCGCGTAGAGAAGGTCTACAGAAAATCTGCACAAATTTTACTTTCAGCTACCCTGAAAGTGTAAAAGAATTGAATTTTAAAGCGACTATTTCTATCTGACACCCACCCGAGATACTTCTCCTTCCTGTATGTTGCACCCATGGGTGGGTTGTATTACGTAGTCAAGACAGGTGTCTTGACTCTGTTTTTGTAACTCCCATAGAAGTGAGTGGCCATTTTGGAAACTGGGTAGCACAGTGGGCTTCGGTTTGTCCACAGCTTCCAAGGTATAGAAACGGTATTGTGAGCTATATCTTGGAAGCTGCAGATACACCATAGCCCATTGTATTACCCAGTTTCCGTAACTCCCATTCACTTCTATTGGAATAATGGAAATGACGTAAGCCAGCTCTGCTTTTTCCGCAATCCCTGGTGGGAGGCACATGGATGCGGGCGTTCTGATCTCCGCTGTGAAAGGCTCACTTTTGGGAACAGTTTATGGGAGAACAAGTTAGTCGTGCCGGGTTTCATATGGGAGCTTGTAGAAGACAGAATTCTCCTAAACCACTGAACATTTTTTAATATTACACTAAAGGGGTTTTCATAAACTTGTTCTGATCCGTCAAATGCCTGTAACTTGTACGAGTGGCTGAGGGCTAATCTATTCTGTATCAAAGTTCTTAACGGTTCATTATTGCAGGCGAATGACCGTCTGACCTCGGGTGAAATCACTCAGGATGAATTCCTCGTCGTGGCTCATCAAATTCAACAGCTGTTTCAGTACCAAGAAGAGAAACGGCGTTATGGTGCTTATGACAGTCCCACAGACGACCCCAAAAGTGACGGGCGAAAGAAGCCTCTCCTTTCTAATGCGGAGTTGAATTATTACCAGCATAAAGCCAAGCTGAGGAGGACGCAGGTTCAGCCTTTCATGGAAGAAGGCAGCTTCATGGATATGGATGAAATGGACTTTGACGGAAGAGAGAGTCAACTTGAGGATTTAATCAAAAATAGTTTGTCACCAGGAATGAGACCCCATCAGGATGATCTGGTCCATGATGGTCACAGGAGACTCGATGATGAGAGAGAACTTTCTAAAGGTAGGTTTCTTTCTATTACAATTCCACTTTTGACATTCTACACTGTTGACTAAGGGTCCTTCCTTTTACATGGGCCGGTTTTCAGGCTGCTGTAAATGAACGCTGATTAACAAGCATGTCAATTGGCACTCACGGGTTGAGAATTGCAGCTATGGATCTACAATGCTGCTGTGATAGTTTGTCCCTATTGGCCAGCTGTACATCTGCTGTTCGACGTATCTTTTTGATGTGGAATTTGCATCGGGAAATCCACACGTGGATTAATGTCATTGAAAGAGCTAATCCGCATGCGAAACCCCAGCAAATGGATGGGCAAATCTGGAGATGAGTTGCAGATTGATTCAGATCTGTGGTGGAATTGGACACTGGCTCTGCTGTGTGAACAAGGCCTTAGAGGGCCCATATAGCCCATCGCAGTGTCAGATGCGCCCACCAGTTTTTGAAGGAGTTTGCCAATTTGTGTGTCTGTACTGTCCCTGGATATCATTGCAAAGTAGGAGCAGAAATTCAATATACCTAATTCTCTGTTTTCGCGGTAGTTGTGCCTCCACCAGCGTTCACCCAACATCTCTTGATGATATGACTGTCTTTTTAGCTCTTCTTTGACATGTTTTGTTTGTAATTTTCCATTTTGTCCTCATTGCACTTTATTTTTCTCCATAAAGGCTTAAGAGAAGACAAGAGGTCGGCATACGATGAACCGTATCCCCACAACCGATCCAGATATAGTGAACCTGATCCACCCTTTGTAGATGATAAAGGGCTCATTGGAAAGGATAACCTGCAACACGTTGGCTTATGTGAGGAAAGACGACCATTGCTCGATACCCCAGCACTATTACCTGTCAGAGGAGATGGTGGTAAAGGATTTGATGATGCTGCCAACATGGTGAATCCAAAAGTGGAATCTCCCACAAAATCCTGCGCATTGTTTGAAGGCTCATCAGGTCAGCGAGGTGATTCCCTTTTTGATACTGTTAGAAATGATTTAGTTGATGCCCCGAGATTTGAGAAAATGACTGGGCAACCCGGTAACCAACCCATTCAGAGATTTGAAGGACAGAATCAAATTCTTACTAATCAACCAATCAATAACCAAAGGATGGAAGTCCTACCAGGCGCACCTTTAGGTCAGCAGAGATTTGAAGGACCACCAAATAGGCATATGGGTGCTCAAAGGTTTGATGGTGCCCCTGGTCAGCCTGGAGGGGTGTCATCACAATTTGATGGTATGCAGCCAATAGGGGGTCCAAGATTTGATGGCGGGTTAGGTCCACAAAGGTTTGAAAACGAATCCGGCCCGCAAAATTTCAACGGCCATCAAAGATTTGAAAATCCACAAAAGTTTGAAGGACCACAGAGGTTTGATGGTGGATTAGGACCTCAGAGATTTGACGGTCCACCCAGACCACTACTACAGCAGAGGTTTGACAATCCACAATGCACACCTATGAGGTTCGAACAACCAATGCAATTTGACACAATGGCTGGGCAACCTATGGGCTCTATGCACTTTGATAAGCCACGTGGTCCAAGGTTTGACACAGCTCTAGGTCCAAGATTTGATGGACCTCCTGGTCCAAGATTTGATGGACCTCCCGGTCCTAGGTTTGATGGACCACTGGGTCAAAGATTTGACGGACCTCCAGGTGCAAGGTTTGATCCTGGTCCTCAACCGTTAATGCGATTTGATGGACCAATGGGGCAGAACGTACCAAGGTTTGAAAATCCACAAGTACATAGATTTGACAACCAGCCGCCTCACATGCCAAGATATGATGTTATGCCTGGACAGCCATGTCAAAGGTTTGACGGTCCACCTGGACACCAGACCCCGCCAAGATTTGATGGACCAGTGCAAATGCAGCCACGGTTTGATGGAATGATGCCTCAACGATTTGATGGTCCAAATCAGCAGCCACGATTTGATGGGCCTATTGTGCACCCAGGACCACGCTTTGACAACCTAAATCCTCCACCCATTGGACAAAATGTTCCACCCTTCGGACAGACTGTACCATTTGAGCATCAAAATGTGTTTCCTGGGCAATTTCAGAGACCCGATCAAAGGTTTGATATGCCACAGGGCCCAGGATTCTCTGGTCCAACTGCCCCTGGAGTGCAGGGCTTTCCTAACCAACTTCCCCGCCCATCTGGACCTTACTTTGAGGATAACAAACAAGGACCTGGATTTCAGCACTTTAATATGCCTGTTGGAAATCTGCAGCCAAATCCACAGGTAAATGAATGTTTTTACAGAATGTCAAGAAATCTGTTGTAATTTGTATAGTATTTATATGTGTAATATGGGAAACTAATAGATGGCAAGAATACTCTTATGGTAGGATGTCATAACTTTTTGGCCTCCGGGCGCCTGTACATGATGCCGTTGACTTGTTTGCAACCATACATGGGTCTCTGCTCAATTCCTGGTGGCACCTGAACTTGTGAGTTGTCTCACAGGAATAAAGGGTCGTTCCCATCTCGGCAAGTTATTCCCTATCCACAGGTTCTGCCGCCACGCTGTGTTCTCCACAGGAGCCAGAGATCACATTGTATTCGCTTTGCAGCCCGTGCCAGAACAATGGAGCTGATTGCAGAGCTCAGACCACCTTCTGAGTTCTGCAAGCCGCTCCCGGAGGCTGATAAAGTACTAATGGACATTAGTGCCTATTAGTACTTTATGCAAAAGGATCGCTAAAACTTTCAATTGTTTGAAAGATTATCTTTCATTTAGACTGGACTAAAATCGGGCAAACTATGCTCTACTCATCCCCGCACAAACTCGCTCCCAGAGAGAATACAATGTTATCTCTAGCTCCCGTGGAGAACACAGCATGTAGTCTGAACGATTGTTTTTAAACTCTCCTAAAAATTGTTGTTCAGACCGAAAAGTGCACAATGGTAGCATTTAGACGCAAGGATTATTGCTTATATGCCATCGTTTTAACCAATTTTGAGCGATAGTCGTTGCGTGTAAATGGGCCTTTATCCTGTGAATATGGGATGGCTTAATTTCGTGGGCTAACCCTGTTAATTGAGTGTTTATGTAAATAAAGCTAATTTATTGTAAAATGAAGATGTTAAACCAACAAGATCTGTGCTTGCTGGCCATGAATTGAAGCCTTTTTACATCTAGAGGTTGAAATCTTTCCCTAAATATACCCATTCTTACAAACCGCCTTATGCCACAATCATACGATCATGTAAAAGGCCCTATAGCCAGGACTTCAGAGAAGGATTTAGAGGTTCTTATTTGAGGCAGGAGGGAAAGTGAGTTGGATGCTCTGCTTCATAGCTAGATGTATAACCAGTAGAAAGAAAGCTATTGTGATCCCGCTGTATAGAGCGCTGGTGAGACCACATCGGGAATGCTGGGGTTCAATCTGGAGACCTGTAGCAAGACTAAGACAAAATCTGCTGATTTGAAGTGGCTACAGCATTTTGGACATACCTTGACACAAGCACTCTGCCTCGTGAATCAGCTGATTGGTGGCGGTGCTAGAGTCAGGACCCCCTAATCTGCTATTTGATGGTTTGTCCTAACGATGGGCTATCAATCGTAAAGTCCAAGAGAACTCCTTTAATGTTCAGGAGTGGTTGGCAAAATAACAATAAATGAATGTGAGCCTGGGATAAATATCTGTCCTAGGAGAAAAATAAAGATGATATAAGGGCACCAGGGGTAACTTTTATGCCTTAGATCTGTTTTTGCACTAAGCAGCACAAATTTCTGTCCTGGACTCTAGATTCTTACCCGCAGTGATACATTGTAACAAGCAGTCAGCTGTGGTCTTGGCTTCAGTGACTCAAAGCACAGATCTTAAACCTAGTGGGACTTTAACCCTTTAAAGGGGATTTATCTGAGAAGTTTTCCCAAAGGGGTCCAGTCTGGAAGTATAATAAAGAGCTCCTATTCGTTGCTAACGGTTCGTCCCACTCGGGGTCTCCGCAGTCGGCATGTGACGTCCCATAAACTGCCCACTGACATCAAGTCTGTTTTATAGTGTTCAGTGTAAATGACATCTAACCCGCGGGTTGGTGCAATTACCATACCAAAACAATCTCTTCCATTTCTTAGCAGGTGTTTATGGATGCGATGAGGCTAAACACCTCTTTAAATTCCTTTTTTTTTAAAAAAATAAAAATTTGGAACAAAGTGCAGAAAAAAAAAATTGAAGGGCTCGTTCACACGACCGTCTGCATAAAACACTGTGGGTGCCCAGCGTTTTACTGGTTAGTGTGAGGGCTATCGGCGCGTATGGCATTGAGTGCCCTATGATTGACAGCATCTCTCACACGCCATCATGTGTAGTGACTGTTTTGTTCTCACGCTGCGTAATAGAGCATGCTGCTATTTTTTTCATGCGCGTATCTACACACGTACGGATCAAAAAAATCCATGTACTTTCATTGATTCCTCCGTGTGTGTAATATGTGGCTAAATCAGTTGTGTGCATGAGCCCTAACATTTTTTTCATGGCCCTGTAGGGGACTTGTGACCTGCGATTTTATGATCTTTCAGATAATACACTGCAGTACAGCAGTGTAGTAGTATTTTGCACTAAAAGCCATGGCAACCCATCGACTCTGCAATTTCACAGTGGAGGGGCTATGGCATCAAACGAAGCTTACTCCGTATATGCCACGATCAACATTGATGATGACATGTAAACCGTTAACGGGGTCTGTGTTCTTGCTGTTCCCTGTCATTACAGCGGGACGCTGGCTGCCGGTCACAGCTGGCTCCTCACTGCGGATGGCACGACCTCAGCTGAGCCCGTGCCATCCATACGACCTATGGTTGGCATTTTACATGAACCCCTTCCCATCCAGGACATGCCTATACTTCCTTGGGTGGGAAGGAGTTAAATGCAGCATAGACAGTAGGGGGACTACATCTACTAAGAACACTACGACTGTAACCCGTAGTGCTTTCTACAAACACATCCAAGTAGTAAACTGCCTGTGATTGTACAGTGGTCAGTAGTTCCCAGGATCTTCACTTGGGTGCTAAACCTACAGGCTTTCTGTAAATGTTAGAAGTAAAGTGCCAAGTTTAACTCTTGCTGTTCTCCTATCTTCTAGTTTCAGCCTATGGACAATATGGCTCAGCCAGCACCTTTCCCCCAGGAACCTCTGCCCTCCGCACAAATGCCGAACACTGGAGTATTTGCACAAAACCAGCCAGGTACGTTACGTTACCCCAGACTTGGTGCGAGTGTCTTTACAGCAGAACGTGACGTTAGCAGTTGAGCTGTGGCATCAGCCTTTCCCAGATGAAGTCTATGTTGTACTGGATTTGTTGTGTGGTGGGCACGGTGCCAGTGTACCCCTAATAATTTAGAACTCCCTAGTGACCAAGCTTTTTTTTTTTTGTTTCCTTCCCCCTCTCCTTTTAAAAAATCGTAACGCCTTTATTTATCCATCAACACAGCTATATGAGCTGCAATGGTACTATTTGGTGTGCTGAAAAACTTTAAAAAAAAATTCTAAGTGAAAAAATGGAATTTCGCCATCTTTCAGTGCATTTTGTTTCTATGACGCACAAACTGCAAAAAAAATGACATAACTTTATTCTATGGGTCAGTTTTTTTTTTTGTTTTTTTTTTTGCTGTACTACTATTTTTTTTCAGAGATATTTAATTATTTTAAGTTATTTTCTGCCGCCAGTACGGGAACCTCTAACACTGTTCAGGGCATTTAAAGGGTTAGCCGCTCTAATCAGCCGTGCGGTCGATTGGAGCTGTTGCAGCCGGGTGTCAGTTGTACGAAACAGCCAACGCCAGCGGTGCATGGAGGGAGATCGCCACACGATCTCTCTTCATACATAGACTGCCGATACAGGCCGTCAAAAGGCGTATTAGCTGTCGTTAGGGGGATAATGGAGTCTGTCTTCTTCTGCCGAGGTGTCTGGTTTTGATGGAAAAAATAAGTTTTCCTTTATGCCATTTTTATAGTCAAATGTCCATGTTCAGCACAGATGTGAACAGTGACTAACCCCTCTACACTTGTGCATCCTCATAAGACCTGTCCGTTAATCTCCACTTGTAATGCTATGTGACCGCATTCAGCGCACATGAATAAATCAGTGGCCTTATTACGGTTTGTCTATATACATTTTTTTTTTTGTCTATTTTGCAGGCGCTATGTTTTCAAATCCAGAAAATCACTTGGGTCAACTGGATGTTAATGAGCTGTTCTCCAAGCTGCTGTCCACAGGAATCCTTAAACTGTCTCAGACTGAAAGTGCTTCATCTCGTAAGTAAATCTCATTGGGCTCCTTTCACATCACCAGTGCAACATGCATTCACTGTGCATGCCAGGAAACCTACCATAGAACCTCATTCACACAATTTGGCATCCATTAGGGTCTTCTCTCTCAGGGTTGTACTGCAGCAGCCGGCTATTCCATGTAATTGCATACAGTAAGAAAAATGTATACTGTTTTGTTTGTTATACAATGGCAGGCTATGGATGATGGCTGCTACCACATGACATCCATTAAACATAGTCGAATCGCATTATTATGACCACCAATTAATATCCAGAGTAACCGCCGTGTGCCGCATGGTCAGCAGTTAAACTGATTGGGGGTGACTCTATAAGGTCCTGGTAGGTAGTCTCGGGTATCTGGAGCCATGCTGACTGCCTCCCACGGTTGCTGGAGGGTACGTGGGGGAGGATCCATACAGCGAACACTATGATCGAAGTGGTCTCACGGATGCTCCATTGCTCTTCCAACAACTGTCGGATTTTTATTTTTTACCGTGTGGCATGTGTGATCTACAAGGATGGATTTACAACCAAATTGGTTCAGAGAGTCTTCCACATGGATGAGCGGCCCGAGAGCCCCACGAACAACCTCCCCAGACCATAACGCTGCCACCGGCTTGTGGTGTTCCAGCAATGGTTGCAGGGTGTTTGTTCTGATGTTTTTTCCCCTGACGCGCCAACATCCGTCTATTTGATGAAGCATAACCATGACTCATTGGATAAGGCCACCCTTTGCCAATTAGCGGTGGTCCAATCTTGATACTGCTTTGCAAATTGAAGTTTTTTCTTCTGATGCACCCTTGTTAGCATAGGAGCCGTGACAAACTGTCTGCTTCGGAGCCCCATATGTAGTAGATTTGCTGAACTATTTGACACCTTGTAGTCACTTCCTTTTTCATGGTGAGCGGTTTACCTGTAGTGTACCGGTCGGCCCTTGCGCACCTTTGTAACAGACGGTCACCTTTCATCGGCACATGGTGCTCTGCAGTTTCCACATTAGTTATATCCAATGGTGCCATTTGTTCGTTTACGATACGCTTTCACCGCAGCAGCGCGCGAACAGTTCACAAACCGCGCTGTTTGAGAACTACTGCCACCCTTGGCCCTAAAACCAAGAATCGTCTCGCTTTGCAACTCTGATGAATCGCCCCTTTTATCTCTGACAGCAATCAGTGATATGTGAGCAGACGGCCTATCACACACCTTATATACCCACAAAGCCACCCACCTGCTGACATCGAAAGCGGGAGGTGGTCCTAATAATGTGATTCCACTATGTATGTCTGTCTGAGGCTTAAATCTGAAATCCTCCCAATGCATGGTGTGCAACACCTTGGACACGCACTGCTGACGCAGGAAGGGGTGCAGTGCCCGCAGGACACATTCAGTTCTGCATCAAATCCACATGGCTCCGTGCAGACTGAGGCGCAATTGTAAATGGCTTAATTCTGTTAGAAATTCCACATCAAAATTTCACCAATTCAACATTTAAAGGGATTGTACGATTATTATTTGAAATTTTAAGGGTGCAGATGTGTTAAAATAACAACTAGCAGTACTCACCTGTCAGCCTTTGCAATCCAGCTCTACAGCCCAGTGATCCACTCTTGTTTGTGTTAACTGCGGAAGTCAGGTGACCTCTGCCTGCCAATCAGAGGCTGCTGTGTCACAGTTCTGACCTCCTGTTGTCATGGCACCTAGGATATGAGCGCTGATGCCAGGAGAACGGGTATTGATGCTGCAGCCTCTGATTGGCAGGCAGTGTCAGCTGCCAGGGCTGAGGACAGGCAAGTACTGTTGGGATTATTAACGCATCTGAACATTTCATATAGTAACCGCCCTAGACGAGCCCTTTAAAGTAGCCGTGTGCCACCATCAGCCTGAACAGGTGCCACTATGGCAGACTCCATTGGAATGGACTTTTATGGTCTGATATCATTGTTTTATAGAAGCAACAGAGACCTCTACTCAATCTACACATGAAGAGGAAGAGGACGAGCCTTCAGAGGATCAGGATGTTCCCGACGTCACTGGCTTTACTATGGAGGATCTGAAACAGTAAGCAAAAGTTTTTCAGACATTGGCAGCAAGTAAAAGCTTGTGTTCTGTATAGCTTCTAATTATTGCGGTCATCTCCCTTTAGGCGCTATGAGAGCGTGATAACCCGTTTGTACACTGGCATCCAGTGCTACTCGTGTGGGATGAGGTTTACCAAATCTCAGACTGATGTCTATGCAGATCACTTGGACTGGCATTACCGACAAAACAGAACGGAGAAGGACGTCAGCAGGAAAATAACCCACCGCAGATGGTACTACAGCCTAAAAGTAAGTTACTTGAAGGGACTGCAGAGGACTAATCACATGGGAGACCAAGTATAAGCTGCGAACAGGTTTTATGCTTAGACTCCTTGTTCATGAAATGTGTAGGTACAAAGAATTCACTTCTGTATGGTTTTGTTAAGAATATCTATTAACTGGAAGTGTGTTTTTTTTTTTTGTTTTTTTTTTGTCCTCCTTTTTTTCATAGGATTGGATAGAATTTGAGGAAATTGCTGACTTGGAGGAGAGAGCCAAGAGCCAGTTCTTTGAAAAAGTCCATGAGGAAGTTATATTAAAAACTCAGGAGGCCGCGAAAGAGAAGGAGTTCCAGAGCGTGCCGGCCGGACCTGCCGGGGCCGACGAGGTACTGCATGGTGCTGATCCTGTATTATCATGTGACCGCCTGACTTGGTTTACAGCAGCTAAAATGTTGTTTTGTTTCGGCATAGATTTGCGACATTTGTAAAGAGCAGTTTGAACAGTATTGGGATGAGGAAGAGGAGGAGTGGCATCTAAAGAACGCCATGCGTGTCAATGAAAAGGTAAGACATGGACAGTCCAAGTGCATCTACAGCAGGCCTGTATTGCTGATGTGTTGTATTACGACCTTACTTTTATATAAGGGCATATCGTGAGTACAGCGTGTCTGGATGGGGCATGTAGGGAAGAAAAATCTGGTAACTGCGTGGGATTCCAAGTTCAAACACTTAAAGGCAAATGTAATAAATCCCAATTTCTTTTATAAGAAACGCAGCAAAAGGACGTGTTTTAAGGATAAATGACCCCTTCCTCAGTTTACCTGGGGAACCACTTGTCTGGACCATTTATACATTGTTCAGTGTGCCCCACAGCTAAGCTGAGGAAGCGGTCAGTTATCCTTAAAATGAGCCCCCTTTGTAGGTTTCAAACAGAAGTTAGACTTACTACATTCACCTTAAGTGTTTAGAATTGCTAGCTCGGGCCATTACCAAATTTTTCTACTTTGATTACTGTTAGACCCTCCCACAGTGGAGCTGGTATTCTCTGGGCTGTCGTGATTCCGTCGTCATACCAATAACTGGCCATTCTGGCCTTAGTCTTACTACTTAGGGGGAGCTTCAACTACTTTCCCCTCTACAGTCTGTGAATGGAACAAGCTCAAGAGCTGAGCCTGCTCCATGTGTCAGCTGTACTGGAGAACTCTGATCCCAGCCATTAACCCTTTAGATGTACAGCAGTATATAAATGGCCCAAAAGAGACAGAACTACCTCTGTTTTCTAAATGCCCACCCCTTTCCACAACAAGATTGCAGGTGGTTGCTCAGTGACTATGGCAGCCCGGGTGAGCCATGGATGTGTATAAAGTAGGGCTTAAAATGATGCCTGTAAAAAGTACTTCTCGCATTGCAGTATACTGAATTAGGCCCCCTGCACACAGGCAGAAATTCCGCGGCGGGATTTCCCGCAGAATTTCCGTCCGTACACGCCTGCATAGGATTGCATTACGATACGCAATCCTATGCAGACTGCCGCTCGAAATCACATTGCGGCATGCTCTAGAAATGTCACTCCCCGGCTGCCGGCTCCGGTCTGCACATGAAAGATCCGGGGCCGCTCTGTGTGTGGGGGTGGTTTAAAGATGACAAAGGATTTATTTATTGTTTTTATTTATTTATTGATTTTTTGGAACATTAGAAAATATGGATGTGATTGTTTTACTCCTACTGACCCTGAATGCTATAAAACCTCACTGCCCAGAAATGGCAAAATTGCAGGGGTTTCTTTTGTGTTTTTTTTTCATTTTTTTTTTTTTTTTTTTTCCCCCCTCTTCACCTCACTTTGAAATTTTTTCTCTTCTTTCAAAATGGTATGCTTTTGAAAAAGAGAACTTGTCCTACAAAAAACAAGCCCTCATGATTACTTGACGTTCAACTGCAGAGGCCATACCATGTGACCCAGTGTTGGAACCGAGAGGGAGTTGGATAAATACTTACCTGGTCTAGTGGTGTCAGGACCTCTGCTTTTCACCCAGTTTTCCCAGTCCCATCATCACGGGGAGGGTTACAGTCGGGCTCTTCTCTCTCTGCATCAACAGAGAAGGGGGCTGGCTTGGTAATTGGTGAGCCGGACAGCTAATCGCCTGTGATGATGTGATGGGCAACGGACGGGGCCATACCATGTTCCCTGGTGATGAAAGCGGAGGTACCGGCGCTACCGGACAGGGTGGGTATTTCCTCTCTTGACAGCCCCTTTTAAAGGGCTTTTCCCACAATAATGATGACCCTGTTTTATTGGGGGGAAGTTGGGAGCCTCCTTATCTGTAAAATTATGACGATATATTATGGGAAATCACTATTGTAGTGTGGTTTTGTCCCTTTTTCTTCCTCATTACCAACGTGTACCTTTTTGTTCCACTTTCTCAGATTTTCCATCCATCCTGTTATGAAGATTATAAAAATGTAAGTACCGTATCGTGGCGTCTTTATGCCATAAACCGTGTATTGAGTCTTGTGAGTAACATTTGCTTTTTCACAGTAACTTTCCTTTCAACAGTAAACCGTCATAAAGGTAACTTGTGGAATTCCTGCTTTTTAATTAGCCCTTCTCTGAACAGCGCCCCCTGGTAACAAATCTTTGGGGGAAGGATTAAAACTGGTCTTCTAAGGCGGCTAAGAAATGTA
Source organism: Eleutherodactylus coqui (assembly GCF_035609145.1). Taxonomy (NCBI): domain Eukaryota; kingdom Metazoa; phylum Chordata; class Amphibia; order Anura; family Eleutherodactylidae; genus Eleutherodactylus; species Eleutherodactylus coqui. Next base: position 518,557,046 of record NC_089837.1, read on the forward strand.
TAGGATTATATCATCAGAGGTTTGTACTTCTCTGTATTGACTTGTGTCCCCCTCTTTTTTTTTTTTTCCAGACCTCCTCCTTTTTAGACTGCACTCCATCCCCTAGTAAAACACTACTAGAAAACCCACTGAATGCCATGTTAAGACTTGTTAAAGAGGAAGTGGCAGACACTTCCGACAGTGCAGTCAAAGTAAAGGAGGAGCCGGCCGAGGACGCAGCCAGTCACTGCGCCGAATCCATACCTCTGTTAACGGAGATCAAAGCAGAATCCAACGATCCGGTTTAGATTTGCACCTTTTACAGACGGAGAGAGAAATCTATATCTGCCATTTACAAAAAGAGACGAACGTAGAACTGGGGCGGGGCCCTGGTTTAACTATTTGGTTACTGAATACATTTTTGTATTTGACTTTTTTCTTATGCTGCCTGCACAGTTTCATGTGTGAACGATTCTGTAAATGTGTGCAGATTGTAAAATCTTATGGAAAAAGAGGTATTGTATGATTTTCACCTGACTGTAAATTATAAATAAAATTATTTTTGCTATACATGGAGTGTGATGATTATGCACACCATTCATGGGTTAAAAACGAATAAAAAATAAATTTGCTTTACTCTTGGTTGGAAATGTAAATTTTTGAAGAATTTTCTTAGGTGTAAATTGCAAGCTTTCCCTGATACGAAGCATAGGACGAGTACGTTTTCTGTGTTTAGCGTAGTTTTTTGGTTTTTATTTATGAATGGAGAGCAGAACAATTAATATCTTTACAGGTAAACGAGGAGATGAAAACTTTAATTTAAATAGACAAAGAAGGCAAAAAAAGCCTCAAACGGAAGCATGTAGATAGTCTAACGAGGCGACTTCATCCCAGCAGCCCGCTTTATTTTCAGTGTTCACTTTTCTGAATGCTTTCAGTACAGATTAAATGTTACCATTTAATTACTAATAAAATGATCGAACGAATTACTTGGTTTTTGTATTTCTTGTGGATGACTGGTGCGATGAGCTAAACTACACGGCCAGCTTGTGATTTACAAGGCATTCGGAAAGTCTTCAGATCCTTTAATTTTTTTTTACATTTTGTTATATTGTGGCTCTGTGCAAATGTAACCAATTGTGTTTTCCCCATTATTCTGCACTCAATACTCCTTAAAGGGGTTGTCTCGCGAAAGCAAGTGGGGTTATACACTTCTGTATGGCCATATTAATGCACTTTGTAATATACATCGTGCATTAAATATGAGCCATACAGAAGTTATTCACTCACCTTCCCTGCGCTGGCGTCCCCGTCTCCATGGCTCCGTCTAATTTCAGCGTCTAATCTCCCGATTAGACGCGCTTGCGCAGAAGGGTCTTCTGCCTTCGGGTCTGTCCGGCAGCAGCGGCGTTCTGGCTCTGCCCCCTTCTACGTGTAGCTGACGTAGAAGCTACGCCATTTTCATGTTTTATCAGATGTGTGCCATGGGTTCAGTCAGGGCTCTGGCTGCGCCACTCAACGACATCTGAGTTGTCCCTCAGCCCCTCCTGCGTTGTCTTGGCTGGGGTCTTTAGGGTCGTTGTCTTGTTGGAAGGTGACACTTCTGCCCACTCTGAGGTCCCTTGCGCTCTCAATCAGGTCTTCATTAGTTCTGTACTTCATCACCCCTGACCCGCCTCCCCTCCCCCAGTTGCCACCATTAGTCTTTACCGTATGGATGGTATTGGGCGGGTGAGGAGCTGCGCCTGCTTTCCTCCAGACAAAACTTATAACTGATAATGTTTGTCCAATCAACTGAATTTCCCCCAGGCATCCCCAATCAAGGTGTAGAGACATCTCAAAGATTATAAAGAGAATTGGGAGGCCCATCCCCCCCTTCCCACGCTAAATTTCAAGTATCATACCAAATGGTGTGAATACAGTTTCCCTGAAAAGAAGACAGGGTCTTGTATTAATTTTTTTTTTTATACTTTTTTTTACATGTTTGGCTGCCTGGACACTATTTAAAAATTAAGCTAGGGCTTACTTTCATGGTAGGTCTTTTCAGGGAAACGGGGTACTTATGTCAAAACATAAAGTTAGAAAAACCTTGTAATTTTTTTTAAACCCGATCATTCAGTTGTCTCTTTGTCATGGGGGTATTGAATGCAGAATAATGGAGAAAAATGTTACGTTTTATGTTGTGGCCTTGTACAAATGAAAAGGAAAAAAAATGTAAAGACTTCCCAAATGCAGTCTATGTGCTGCCACAACAGCTTGGGTGAATGCGCACGCTCCCTTATGCCTGATTTGGACATAATTATCGCTCAAGACATCTTTTGAGCGATAATCGTTGTGTGCATTTACACTGCAAGATCGCTCAAAATTTACTCAACTGCAGTTTGAGTGACCGTTTTGAGCGTTCGCTTTGCATAAGTGTGTAAATGAAGGCTCATGCTGTATGCGGAAGACAAGCGGGACCGTTATCTTCTGTTTTCTTTGAGCACTCAGCTGGATACCAGCTGAGCGCTCTGAGCGGGGTATACAGAACACAGACAACCACGCAGTGATGTTCAGGCAAGGGCTTGAAGTATAAGCCCTTCCCTGAAAATCATCCCTATCAAGTGTAAAAACGAAAATAAAAAAAAAACCTCCCCCCTCCACACTGCCGGGGTTAAGTGAGTGTAGCCGGGTCTTCTCCCTGCACTGCTCCTTAAAGGGGTTGTCCCGCGCCGAAACGGGTTTTTGTTTTTTTTTGAGTGAGAATCATTGGGTCTAAATGGGTTTTTATAGATAAAGAATATAATAGAAAAAATAAAAAATGGGGTGTTTTCACAAAAACTCATTAGACTAGACCTAAGGCCCTTTTACAGAGAAGCGAGTATCGCTGCATCCCTCACAGTGCCGCTGGAGAAGAGTTCTCTCGCTGCTCTCCTTCAGCCCGCCTCCAGTACTGAACGGTGTGCCGTTGGGTTTTCAGGCATGCTGAAACTGCAGGACTCTCGCTCAGTCATTGAGTTGCATGCTTTTACACGGGACGACTGTCGTTCAAAACCCAGCGGGAGCGCAGGGTATTTAACAACTACGATAATCATCCCATGTAAAAGGGCCTTTAGACTAGACAGTCTTTAAATCTGCCAGATTAATCAGTGGCTCTGCTGGAGGATAAAACTTAAGACCATCTAGTCTAACTTTATACCAGCTACCTAGTTTTCAGAGCACTTTGGCCACACCCCTCTATCGGACATGTTGAAAGTCAAACACATTAACCCCTTGAGTGGCACGCCCGGAAATTTTCCAGGACGAGCTCCACTGCCCATAGCGACATAACATAGCCCGGAACATTTCCGGGCTATGTTTCACTATGGGAGCTGCAGAGCACAATGCCACAAGATGTGGCAGTGTGCTCTGCCTGCACAGACCCACACAGAGCAGTGCAGGACTTTGAAAAACAGAAGCGGGAAGATATTGCCGATCTGCCGGCAATCTCCCGCTTCTAAATTCAAAGTCCTGCACTGCTATGTTTACAGGTTGCCATAGAGACCATCGGAGCAAGCTTGATGGTCTCTGTGGCACGGAGAGCTGGTGCTTGGCTGTCAGGGCAGCCAGGCACCAGCTCTTACAGCAGAGGTCAGAGAAAACCTCCGATCTCTGCTGTGTTAACCCTTTAAAGGCTGCAGTCTATGTGACGGGGCATAGACTGATGGGTCTCTGTGGAAGTCCCCTAAAGGGACAAAAATAGCGTTTACAGTACAAGCCATGTGGCAGGGATTTAAAAAAATAAAGAAATTCTCTTTGCATGGTGGGATATATTCCGTGGCGAATCCGCAGTGTCTGTGCATACTGTTTGCATTGAGCTGCGGAATTTAACACTTGAAATACAGGGACTGAATTCCGCAAGCGAACACATTTACAAATCCGCACCACTTATGTGAATTTTCAGATTTGCTGCGGGTATTCCGTTGCAGTGATTTTGCCATGTGAAAAGGCGGTCTTGGGGTGTAGTCTCAAGATTGACTTATCTATTCACAGGATAGGAGATAAGTCTTAATTAGTGGGGCTCTCACTGCTAAGGTCCCCAACTGATCCTGAGCACAGGGGTCCACTATCCTCCGCACTGCACCTCCCATAGTGAGGAGGAGCTTGCGTACCGCCATCTATTCGTGTGCAGCAGGCCTGTTGGACATAGCTGAGCGCTTGTACTTGGCTATGTCAGCCACATTGAAACGAATTGAGCAGTGCCGTACATGTGCGACCGCTGCTCCATTCAACCCCCCCTCCTCACTGCAGGGGGTTTTAGTGAACATACAGTGAGGAGGGGGGGACCCGGGACCCTCATTCTTGGGACTGGTGGCGGTTCTCAACAGTGAGAAGTGCTAAAACGCAAATCTTAAGAAAGACCCTTTAGGAGCGTCTTACTTCCTATGGAGAAACAACCAGCAAGTATGCCACTGCACTGATCAGTCTGTGGTTGCTTCTGTGCCTTCCAGTAGGTGGGGCTGTAGAGGTAATTTTCCATCCCCTATTTTCATATGTATATACACACACACACACACACACACACACACACACACACCATTCTCCTGTTGCAACATCAAAGGTCTCTTGCCCTCTTTGCTAACTAGTACCCTGCTCGGCCTGCCAAGGGGCTATCTGCAGAAGGGTTTGTTGGCAATGGGGGAGAGTTAAAATGGTTTACACTGTGCTTGCTTAATGGTTGCTATGTCTTTAAAACAAGACTGGGTGTGGAGAGATTTTAGGAGCGAGAGTGGAAGTGGAATCCTTGCAGGGAGCAGCGACTGGGAGTAACACCTGTAAACTATAACAGGTCCTACAGATCTCTGAGCCACCGAGACGGCTACTGTGAAACCAGATTACCTAGATGGTGAGTGAGACTGATTCCTCAGTTTCCTCCCTGTTAAAGGGGTTTTCCAGGCAGTGCCAGGTGTGGGAGCAGCTGCTATGCCCTCTGTGCAGCGACAGGCGCTTGTAATTGCCAATGAAAGCTGCGCCATCAATTACAAGCTTCGGCCACTACACTGAAGTCGGAGCAACAGCTTCCGCTCCGACCTTTTATGGCCTGGCACTGACCCTGCCTGGAAAACCCCTTTAACCTTCCCGTGTACATGGACTCAGACTTCTGAATCTGTCAGATTAAAGGGCCACTCCAGAGGGAGGTTGTTCTTCACTCATTATGCAGTGAATCTCCAGTATATGTGAGCTAGCGTTACCATGGTTAGATATTTCCTTCTATCTAAAACCCCTGGCTTCTCTTTCCTCAGATGGTCATGTGATCTCAATTCTGACCAGCTCAAAACTACTTGGGGTTATGTTTTCATTTATTAGTCACTTTCTTAGTCTATGTGATGCTGTTACATTGATCTACTACAGAAACCGCTTACAGAGATATCCAGACAGTCCTATCAGTTACAATAGAGGAGATCACAGCTCATCCTCCTGACCGTATACTTATAGGCTGCAGCCTATTTAGGTAAATATAGAAGGTAATGATAATTAAACTGTCCTGCCACCAGGCAGAATGGTATAACCTTAGCTAATACTGTGCTGATGCATTATGGGATAGATGTGAAATTGAAACTAAAAAAAACTCCCACAGGATGGTACCTGATAAGCATCAGATAGGGGGCTGCATTGCAGGGAAGTGGCTGGAATATACACGGAAGACCTCCAGAGTGTGACAGGCAATCAGGTGAGGGGGGACAGCAAGGATGGAAAATGTGTTTTCGCCAGATTGGCCCTTCAAGACTGTTCCATTTTTGGGGGGGAATAAAACAGTTCAGTTGCGTTCCGAGTCATTTCCCCAGACCCCATGCGTTACCCAAGCAGCTGGGCCCGGTTCTGCAATGGGCCGTCCAAAAACTGGTGTGATCTGAACCTGAGTGGGAGCTATCTTCTCCAAACAGTAGCCGCCTACGAGGGGCAATCATTAAAGATTTACCCTGACCCACTTCCCGTGGACTGAGAGCAACAAAACTTGGCACAGTTATTAGTGCTTCTCTACATAGGTGCCACCTAGGGACACATACTTCTACCATCCTTTTATGCAACTACAAAGACCTCGCTTGTAGAAGTCAGCAGGTCCCTCCAAAAGCCATTTCTGTGTGACTTCGGAAATCAGAGTCTCATCATCTGGAAAATTCTTGCACTTCAATAATGACTTCATTGTTGAAAAGAGGCGTGAGGTCGGGTGAAGAGGAGGGATGCGGTAGAATTTCATACCAGCAGCAGCGTGCTTCCATCTGGGCAACATGTGAGTTATGAACTGGGGCATTGTCTTGCAGAAGGCGGACACCTTTGGTGAGCACGCCACGTCTCTTGGTTTTGATGGCCTCCTGCAAGTTCTGCAGCAGTGAAGCATAGTATGCCCTAGTAATCGTGGTAACCTTTGCTAGGAAATGCATCAAGACTACTCTACGCTGGTCCCATAAGCATGACCCTGCCTCCCGAGGGTTGAGCATGTACCTTCTTTGGAGGCGGTGAGTCCAGATGCTTCCATTGCATGGACTGGACTTTAGTCTCCGGTTCATAGTGATGGACCCAGCGTTGATACTGTGTAATCAGTCTGTTGAAAAAGTCCTCCTGGTTTCCATGGCACATCGTCAAAAGAGCCTGGGAGCATTCGACCACATTTGAATTTACGATGCCAGTTCATGACTACATCATATGATGGGGGATCCTCCCTATAAACCTCTTTCATCTCACCGAACGTCGCCCTTGTTGTGCGGCCATTCAAGTAAAGGAACTTGATGACTGCTCTGTATTCCACTGGGTCCATTATCAGACCTCGCACCACTGCAGCACCTTTAGAAGAAAGACCGTTACCCGTTCAGAGTTGCAAATTGGCAGGTAACCTAAAGAGACTTATATAATTACACATGAGCAGTTTCAGCATCCTGCGATAAATAGGAGTGAGTCAGGGGAAATCTTTAATGAACACCACTCGTAAGACAAGAGACCTAAGCTAGCCAGCCAAGGTAAACCCCAAGCAGGGGAGCCTTACCCAACCCGGTTCAACAGGCCTGTAACTGAGCAGCCATCCACCCCTGAATCCCCTTCATGTCTGCCTTTTGGAGAAGATTCTGGTTTGGTTTATATTCTCAGTCATGTTGCAAGGCCCTTTTGAAAACTACCACCAGTCCTGTTTCGAAAACTGAATCAAACTACTATCGACCACTTGTCAGTTAGTATGTGAGTGCTTCTCATGCTCCACCCCTGGTGACATCATTGCTCCAGGTCCTGGTGGTGTCATCGAAGGTCCTACAACATATATAAATCACAGAGCCCGACTGACAGAAGAACAACACAGTTAGGGATCTTGAAAAGGGGAGGATAAAAATAACAAAATGAGAATACAACTAAGCCGTTATTATCTTAGACACTACTCAGCGGTCCTGACAGAACACACCGACCTACCGCCACCACAGAGATTTGTTTTATCGGCCGGTAAAAAATAACAGTCAGCTGAGAGCATCCCGACAGGGCAGCAGCGCCGCAGTATCTGGTATGTCACTCGCTCTCTCTCTGTAGCCCCCATATGGCCACCGTAATCAGAGCTGTGACCTCTGACCTCTCCTCCTGGTGTTTGAATCCTGCATGTCCTGTGCACAGCAGAGGTCACAGCCGGACGCGAGCTGAAGAGAGGGTGACACACTAGATGTTGTGGGGTTGCTGCAGGGCGGCTGGTTCAGGGCGTGAAGGGAACAAAGGTGGACCTATTACTACTGGGGCCACTAACAGAATCACTATTACTAGAGAGGCGACAACTGGGGCCACTATTACTATTCCAGGCACTACTACTATTAATGCCACAACTACGGCCACTATTATTTATGGGGCCGCTATTACTATTAGGGCCACTACTGCTGGCACTATAACTATTGGAGCCACTATTGCCGGCACCATTACTACTGGGCCACTAACAGAATCACTATTACTAGAGAGGCCACAGCTGGGCCACTACTACTATTGGAACTGCTATTTCTACTGGGACCACTATTACTATTGCAGCCAATACTAAGGGCACTATAATTACTGGGGCCACTACTGCTGGCACTATACCTACCAGGACCACAACTGCCGGCGCTATTTCTACTGGGGCCACTACTGTTGGCACTATTGCTACTTGGGCCACTATTACTATTACGGCCACTACTGTGGGCACTATTACTATTGGGGCCACTACTGCTGGCACTATTACTATTAGGGCCACAACTGCTGGCACAATTACTATTGAGGCCACTGCAAAGGGCACTATTAGTATTGGGGCTACTACTTATGGCACTATTACTATTGGGGCCACTACTGCTGGCACTCTTACTATTGGGGCCACTTCTGCTGGCACTGTTACTATTGGGGCCACTACTGCGGGCACTGTTACTATTGGGGCCAATACTACGGGCACTGTTACTATTGGGGCCACTACTACAGGCACTATTACTATTAAGGTCACTACTGCGGTCACTATTACTATTGGGGCCACTACCACAGGCACTATTACTATTGGGGCCACTACTGCGGGCACTAATACTATTGGGGCCACTACTGCGGGCACTAATACTATTGGGGCCACTACTGTGGTCACTATTACAATTGGGGCCACTACTGCGGTCATTATTACTATTGGGGCCACTACTGCGGTTACTATTACTATTGGGGCCACTACCACAGGCACTATTACTATTGGGGCCACTACTGCGGGCACTAATACTATTGGGGCCACTACTGCGGGCACTAATACTATTGGGGCCACTACTGTGGTCACTATTACAATTGGGGCCACTACTGCGGTCACTATTACTATTGGGGCCACTACTGCGGTCATTATTACTATTGGGGCCACTACTGCGGTTACTATTACTATTGGGGCCACTACTGTGGTCACTATTACTATTGGGGCCACTACTGCGGTCACTATTACTATTGGGGCCACTACTGCGGTCACTATTACTATTGGGACCACTACTGCGGGCACTATAACTATTGGGGCCACTACTGCGGACAGTAATACTATTGGGGCCTCTACTGCGGGCACTATTACTATTGGGGCCCCTACTGCGGGCACTATGACTATTGGGGTCACTACTGCGGGCACTAATACTATTGGGGCCACTACTACAGGCACTATTACTATTGGGGCCACTACTGCGGGCACTATAACTATTGGGGCCACTACTGCGGGCACTATAACTATTGGGGTCACTACTGCGGGCACTAATACTATTGGGGCCACTACTACAGGCACTATTACTATTGGGGCCACTACTGCGGGCACTAATACTATTGGGGCCACTACTGCGGGCACTAATACTATTGGGGCCACTACTGCAGTCACTATTACTATTGGGGCCACTACTGCGGTCACTATTACTATTGGGGCCACTACTACAGGCACTATTACTATTGGGGCCACTACTACAGGCACTATTACTATTGGGGCCACTACTGCGGGCACTAATACTATTGGGGCCACTACTGCTGGCACTAATACTAATGGGGCCACTACTGCGGGCACTAATACTATTAGGGCCACTACTGCGGGCACTAATACTATTGGGGCCACTACTGCGGGCACTATTACTATTGGGGCCACTACTGCGGGCACTATTACTATTGGGGCCACTACTGCAGGCACTATTACTATTGGGGCCACTACTGCGGGCACTAATACTATTAGGGCCACTACTGCGGGCACTAATACTATTGGGGCCACTACTGCGGGCACTATTACTACTGGGGCCACTACTGCGGGCACTATTACTATTGGGGCCACTACTGCGGGCACTATTACTATTGGGACCACTACTGCGGGCACTGTTACTATTGGGGCCACTACTGCAGGCACTATTACTACTGGGGCCACTACTGCGGGCACTATTACTATTGTGGCCACTACTGCGGGCACTATTACTATTGGGGCCACTATTGCAGGCACTATTACTATTGGGAACACTACTGCGGGCACTATTACTATTGGGGCCACTACTGCGGACACTATTACTATTGGGGCCACTACTGTGGGCACTATTACTATTGGGAACACTACTGCGGGCACTATTACTATTGGGGCCACTACTGCGGACACTATTACTATTGGGGCCACTACTGCGGGCACTGTTACTATTGGGGCCACTACTGCGGGCACTATTACTACTGGGGCCACTACTGCGGGCACTATTACTATTGGGGCCACTACTGTGGTCACTATTACTATTGGGGCCACTACCGCGGGCACTATTAGTATCAGGGCCACTACTGCGGGCACTATTACTATTGGGGATACTACTGCGGGCACTATTACTATTGGGGCCACTACTGCGGACACTATTACTATTGGGGCCACTACTGCGGACACTATTACTATTGGGGCCACTACTGCGGGCACTGTTGCTATTGGGGCCACTACTGCGGGCACTATTACTATTGGGGCCACTACTGCGGACACTATTACTATTGGGGCCACTACTGCGGGCACTATTAGTATTGGGGCCACTACTGCGGACACTATTACTATTAGGGCCACTACTGCCGGCACTATTACTATTGGGGCCACTACTGCGGGCACTATTACTATTGGGGCCACTACTGCGGGCACTATTACTATTGGGGCCACTACTGTGGTCACTATTACTATTGGGGCCACTACTGCGGGCACTATTACTATTGGGGCCACTACTGCGGACACTATTACTATTGGGGCCACTACTGCGGACACTAATACTATTGGGGCCACTACTGCGGGCACTATTACTACTGGGCCACTACTGCGGACACTATTACTATTGGGGCCACTACTGCGGACACTATTACTATTGGGGCCACTACTGCGGGCACTATTAGTATTGGGGCCACTACTGCGGACACTATTACTATTGGGGCCACTACTGCCGGCACTATTACTATTGGGGCCACTACTGCGGGCACTATTACTATTGGGGCCACTACTGCGGGCACTATTACTATTGGGGCCACTACTGCGGGCACTATTACTATTGGGGCCACTACTGCGGACACTAATACTATTAGGGCCACTACTGCGGGCACTATTACTACTGGGCCACTACTGTGGACACTATTACTATTGGGGCCACTACTGCGGACACTATTACTATTGGGGCCACTACTGCGGGCACTATTACTATTGGGGCCACTACTGCGGGCACTGTTACTATTGGGGCCACTACTGCGGGCACTAATACTATTGGGGCCACTAGTGCGGACACTATTAGTATTGGGGCCACTACTGCGGGCACTATTACTATTGGGGCCAATACTGCGGGCACTAATACTATTGGGGCCACTACTGCGGGCACTGTTACTATTGGGGCCACTACTGCGGGCACTGTTACTATTGGGGCCACTACTGCGGGCACTGTTACTATTGGGGCCACTACTGCGGGCACTATTACTATTGGGGCCACTACTGTGGACACTGTTACTATTAGGGCCACTACTGCGGGCACTATTACTATTGGGGCCACTACTGCGGGCACTGTTACTATTGGGGCCACTACTGCGGGCACTATTACTATTGGGGCCACTACTGCGGGCACTATTACTATTGGGAACACTACTGCGGGCACTATTACTACTGGGCCACTACTGCGGGCACTATAACTATTGGGGCCACTACTGCGGACACTATTACTATTGGGGCCACTACTGCGGGCACTATTACTATTGGGGCCACTACTGCGGACACTGTTACTATCGGGGCCCACTACTGCGGGCACTATTACTATTGGGGCCACTACTGCGGACACTGTTACTATCGGGGCCCACTACTGCGGGCACTATTAGTATTGGGGCCACTACTGCGGGCACTGTTACTATCGGGGCCCACTACTGCGGGCACTATTACTATTGGGGCCACTACTGCGGGCACTATTACTATTGGGGCCACTAGAATAACTGAGGCTTTTGATATGTGGAGATGAAATCGTTGCCCTTCCTTAAGGAGTTGTGCTGCGCCCAGGCATTTAATACTTAATATCATTAATGACTCCTCTCATTAGACACAGCGCCCCCTACAGCCTCAGAGTGGGATATTTCTCCTATAAGGTCCTTTATTATGGACAAAATGACAGCATTTGGCGCCTCAATAACCTATGAACTACAAGTCCCAGCATTCCCTGCAGTGAAGTACAGCGATTAGCGGCTCCAAATTGTTAATATGCATACCCCCATTAGGGGCCCGACAAACCGGAAGCCCAGGAGCAGCAGAAGCGCGATGCCAGCTTTACAAATGGCGTCTCCCGACCACCTACACGTGTAGGCGGAAGTGACGTAGCAGAGCAGAGTTTCCATGGGAACCGCATCGCGTCCCGGAAGTTGTCTGTAGAATCACCTATTTCTACCTCTCCATAGGCAGAAGGATGCCGGCGGCGGCTTCAGCAGGTGAGGGACAGCAAAACCACAGACTAAACCGTGTAGAACCAGAAGTCTCAGCATGCCGGCAGGTCATGGGTTCTGCCTCTGGTGTTAACCCCTTATTGGGCAGGTGTTGCCCCTTTGTAGTCTGCATCTCTTAGGGCTCATTCTGCCCCGGTTACACTGTGACTGCGGTGAGTTCACATACGTGTAATTTTCACGTGACTTTTGGTCGCAGCATGGCGGATTTTGTTGCGTATTACGTGCTAGGATCGGCCGCTGAAGTTACTGGCTCTGTGCGAATGCGCAGGAAACGTGGATCCGCTGTATGTTTAAACAACGGGCCCTTCTGCAGGTTTTTTTCCCCCTCGCATTGCAGTGCGGAAAATATAGCATCTGGTCCTATCTTTGGCGCTTTCTTGGAACGCATCGCCCATTGTTTTCTATGGGGCCGCACAAGCATTGCAGGGCGTACGAGTGCGATGCGATGTTTCCCGTTGAAAGCACTTGCTAATCAGCCGCGGCGGAAGATTGCTCCTCCCCTGAAGTGATGCGAGGCGATTGTAACACGAAAACGCCGCGCATCCGCTGGGACATCACGTGATATCAGGCTGACCTACACGACCCGATATCACACTCGTCGTGTGAGATAAATTAGACTCCGTCTATTCCTACACGCACGTGACTTTCATTTACCGCATTCACCATGTATCTCGCGTCCGTGGTGAAAACACGGTTGTGGACCTGAGCCCCATGGCACAAATGTACCTGCGCCAGACTTTAGCACCATGCTTTTGCGCATCGGGCGTTGCGTATTTATTTTGCAAGAGTGGTTTTCACTGTACTGTTTGCACACGCAAGTCATGCGCCAACCCCCCCCCCTCCCCGTTTATAAACATTACCATCTGTATTCACTGCGCACCCGGATTTTTCTGGTTGTTTATTTTTGTTTTTATTTTTTAACACCATGAACACGGTTACATAGTGGATGAAAAAAAAAAAAGGCAGATATCCACCAGACCCGCAGATACACACCTGCTGAAAATGAAGTGTTAGGCCGCTTGCAGACGGGCAGGATTTCCGCCACTGGAAGCCTGCATAGGATTGCGTGCGTTAACAAATGCAATCCTATGCAGACGTCCGCGCGAAATCTTGCGCGGCAAACAAACCGCAGCATGCTCTACTTCTCTGCGGGGCTTGCAAAGTCCCGCACAGAAATGTCACTCACCCGCCGCCGGCTCCGGTCTGCACATGCGCCCGCAAGCTGGCACATCAAACAGACGCGGGTGAGTACGCGCCATTCTCTGCAAGCGCTCAGGTCGGGTCCCGCGACGAGAATCCTCGCCGCCGGATCCAACCCGCTCGTCTGCAGGCGGCTTTATTCACTGGCAAAAATTGCATCCGCCCGTGTGAACAAGCCGGCTTCGCACAGACGAGGATCGCGGAGTTGAACGTTATTTTTGCCGCTCAGTGAAAAACATAAAAGAAAAGCTAAAAACTCCATTTTTTTTTTTTTCAATCCCACCTCCCAGAAAACTGAAGAAAAAGCAATCAAAAAGTCATCTGTTTCCCCAAAATGATCCTAATAAAACCCGCAGGTTATCCTGAAAGTCCTCCGACTGCGCCGGCGAGGACAAAATAAAGATGTTGTCGGTCTTCTAATGCGCCGGCGGAGGAAGAATTTTAAATTTTTTTTTTTATTTTAAGTGTACAATCGGAGTTAGACGCAAAAAGGAATTTCTCCAGTTTTTTTTTTTTTCTTCAATTTTCCCCCTTCCAAAGAAATGTAGTAAAAGTTCTAGAACACGTTATATGGACCCCAGAATGGTGCAATTACAACCCACAACTTATCCCGGCACATGGCTCAGTCAGCAAAATAATAGGAGTGAAGATAGCTTGACCGCTGAGGCACAATGTGGGCCGGTCACTAAGGGGTTAAAATTAATGCATCAAAATTTGGCTAGAAGGCTACAACAGTGATCAGAATACATACGGCAACCCCCCCTCCCGCTCGCCATCCTTGTGGTATAACGGCCGCAGTGGCGACTCTATAATCCGCATCATGCTTATTGTTGCCGCTGAGTAACGCCAGTGCTAATCCGCATTCACATCAGGGCAAAAATGTGAGTTTCTACCGCAGCTTCTTGTGATACGTGTGAACACGGCCTTATTGTAAGTAACCGGTTTCCTATGACGGGCTTTTACAGCGGAGCAGCAGAAGAGGAGGGGTTATGGCAGCATCCACGAGGCGGTGCGCTGCGGACATATCGAAGATCTCGCTGCCATCGTGAAGAATGGGACCAGCGTCAATGAGGTGGACCCGGTCCATAGGTTCACACCACTGCTCTGGGCCGCACATGCCGGGAGTCTGGAGGTAACTATTATGTGCCCTAAAGCCGGAGAGCTCAAAATACTGCAGGGGTGTAAGTGCAACAATCCGAAATCCCATAGAGAACAACCCACAAAGTTAGCCTGGGATGATGCTCGGAGTTTGGGTCACGAGACCCGCGGTCAGGCCGGGACACCCGTCCATGTTACGGGCACATAAGTGGAGCATGCTGGTATGTCTCGGCACCTCTAGGCACTAGTTCTAAATTTCAAGGTATATTGGCCACCCGCCTCCTGGGATTTGTCCAGCGCTGCTTTAACCCTTTCCAATCCACTGTCTGACGTCTGAAGACATTATGATTTAAGGCTGTACAGCTCAGATGTTGGAAGATGCCCGTCGGGGTTGTCTTACTGTATATTGCCAGCCTCTCTGCTGTCGGAGCCTATCCAATGTGTCACCTCATGCAGTACTGGCTTTAGCCAGCAGATAGAGCTGTTGTATAACGGCAGAAAAAGAGTAAGCCCCCTAGGAAAACCAGGATACAAATTGGATTGAGAAGGGTTAAAGGGCTATGCTAGTCTTTAAGGGGTTTTCAGATGTGATCTCTGTATACATGAAAAACTCTATAGACTTTGTATTTCATGGTTTTGCTCTTTTAGTATATGTGTTTGATGTCAGTGGATGAATGATGTCAATGACAGCGGACATTCTTGTTTACCACTCTTGTATATATCTAGATCTGCGGTCAGCTGAGAACTGGAAACACTTGTATCCAGTCTAGACAATGCTCTGTGAGCTAAACAGCCCGGACTTCAAACTGATAGAAGCACTGTACACAGCTAGCCTGTCAGCTGAGAAGTTGATAAAATTGTATCTAGTGTAACCAATATTCTGTGAGCTCAACAGCCCGGACTCCAGACTGATACCTTACAGCAAACTATCACAGAGATCTGGACAGCTGCTGCTGATGTGTTGAGCTCACAGAGCATTGTCTAGATTGGATACAACTGTATCTACATGTCAGCTGACAACAGGACTAGTGATGTACTGTGTATCAGTCTGGCATCTGGCTTGCTGAGCTCACAGAGCATTGTCTGCACTGGATACAATTGTATCCAGAATGATACATTGTACATAGCAAGTGTCAGCTGAGGTATGGATACAATTATATACAGTGCAGATAATGCTCTGTGAGCTCAACACATCAGCAACAAGTGCACAAATCTCTGCTAGTTTGCTACAATGTATCAGTCCTGGCTGCTCAGCTCACAGATGTTCTACAATCCGTCTGCTCTATAACCTGCCGCCTGCAGTTCAGACGCCATATGTGATGTGATGGGTGCCCTTTAAATGATGGTTAACCTCTGACCCTTCTAAACGCCTCTTGCAGTGTCTTCATTGGTTACTGTGGCACGGAGCTGATATCACTGATGTTACCACCAGAGGATGGACGGCGGCTCACTTAGCTGCTATAAAAGGCCAAGACGCCTGCATGCAGGTACGCCGCCGGCAGTTCTGTGGAGGATCGCTGTCTCATACAGTTTTACAGTTCTAGTCATGGACTCACCCGTCTTCTCGATTATAGGCCCTTATATTGAGTGGAGCCAACCTATCAGCTAAAGACGAGCGGCAGTGCACCCCCGCACACCTGGCTGCGTCCCATGGACACTCCTTCACTCTACAGACCATTCTGCGTAGTGGAGCGGTGAGAGTGCTCTAATATACTGACAATGCAGCTAGTGTCGGTGTGATGAGGATTCAAGAGGGCGGAGTTATTATTATTATATATATAAAATACTAGTTATATTTATTACAGGATACAAGCAGCCCTGACATGAATGGCTGGACACCAATTCATTACGCTACTTTCCATGGCCGACTCGGCTGCTTGCAGCTCCTTGTGAGGTGGGGGGCATCTGTGGAAGAAATTGATCACGATGGAAACTCATCAGGTATTAATACTATCAGAGTCATAATTACACTGTAGTCCTATCTGCAGTAATGTAACTGCTATAATACTACCACTAGAGATGAGCGAGCGTACTCGGAAAAGCACTACTCGCTTGAGTAATTTGCTTTATCCGAGTATCGCTGTGCTCGTCCCTGAAGATTCGGGTGCCGCTGCGGCTGACAGGTGAGTCGCAGCGGGGAGCAGGGGAGACCGGCGGGAGAGAGGGAGAGAAAGATCTCCCCTCCGTTCCTCCCCGCTCTCCCCTGCAGCTCCCCGCTCCGTGCCGGCACCCGAATCTTCAGGGACGAGCACAGCGATACTCGGATAAAGCAAATTACTCGAGCGAGTAGTGCTTTTCCGAGTAAGCTCGCTCATCTCTAATTACCACCTATATAACTACTATAATACTGCTCCTATGTACAAGAATATAACTACTATAATACTGCCCCCTATATACAAGAATATAACTACTATAATACTGCCCCCTATGTACAAGAATATAACTACTATAATACTGCCCCCTATGTACAAGAATATAACTACTATAATACTGCCCCCTATGTACAAGAATATAACTACTATAATACTGCCCTCTATGTACAAGAATATAACTACTATAATACAGCCCTCTATGTACAAGAATATAACTACTATAATACTGCTCCCTATGTACAAGAATATAACTACTATAATACTGCCCCCTATGTACAAGAATATAACTACTATAATACTGCCCCCTATGTACAAGAATATAACTACTATAATACTGCCTCCTATGTACAAGAATATAACTACTATAATACTACTTCCTATGTACAAGAATATAACTACTATAATACTGCCTCCTATGTACAAGAATATAACTACTATAATACTGCCTCCTATGTACAAGAATATAACTACTATAATACTGCCCCCTATGTACAAGAATATAACTACTATAATACTGCCCCCTATGTACAAGAATATAACTACTATAATACTGCCTCCTATGTACAAGAATATAACTACTATAATACTACTTCCTATGTACAAGAATATAACTACTATAATACTGCCTCCTATGTACAAGAATATAACTACTATAATACTGCCTCCCATGTACAAGAATATAACTACTATAATACTGCTCCTATGTACAAGAATATAACTACTATAATACTGCCTCCTATGTACAAGAATATAACTACTATAATACTGCCTCCTATGTACAAGAATATAACTACTATAATACTGCCCCCTATGTACAAGAATATAACTACTATAATACTGCCCCCTATGTACAAGAATATAACTACTATAATACTGCCTCCTATGTACAAGAATATAACTACTATAATACTGCCCCTATGTACAAGAATATAACTACTATAATACTGCCCCCTATGTACAAGAATATAACTACTATAATACTGCCCCTATGTACAAGAATATAACTACTATAATACTGCCCCCTATGTACAAGAATATAACTACTATAATACTGCCCCTATGTACAAGAATATAACTACTATAATACTGCCCTCTATGTACAAGAATATAACTACTATAATACTGCCCCCTATGTACAAGAATATAACTACTATAATACTGCCCCCTATGTACAAGAATATAACTACTATAATACTGCCCCCTATGTACAAGAATATAACTACTATAATACTGCCCCTATGTACAAGAATATAACTACTATAATACTGCCCTCTATGTACAAGAATATAACATAGTACTTCTGATATGGTTCAGCATATTAATAGGGGGGTTATCTGTATATCAGAACATTCCCTCATTATTGATAGTTTCTTTTGTATAAGACAGGATTTGTGTTCTACAGATATAAGTATATACATGTTGCGGTATATTATTTCTTTCAGTGCATTTAGCAGCCATGGAGGGACATCTGCACTGCTTAAAATTTCTGCTCAGTAAAGTCAGCAGCTTCACATGTGCATTGGAGGCGAAGAACAATAAGGGAGAAAAACCGAAGGAGCTGGCAAGAAGATTTTATAAGGAGAGAATCATTCAGTATATAGACAGTGTAGAATATGAGCGAGACCATCCTGAGGAGAGCGAGAGTGAGTACTACCGAGATCCGATGTGGTCCCCACCATAAAGATTTTCTTATGTCATATATTATCGTTTTATAATCTGATACACTGCTCCAAACCCTTTCCTCCTCCCTTTACAGCTATAGAAGTAAGTAGTCTCCACTCTATGAGGCTCAGTACTGACAGATGTATACACTTCTAAGGCCGCCTGCAGACGAGCGGAAATCCTGCCGCGGGATTTCCCGCGGGATTTCCGCCGCTGAAAGTCTGCATAGGAGTGCATTACAATACGCACTCCTATGCAGACGGCCGCGGTTTGGCCGCGCGAAATCTCGCGCGGCAAACAAACCGCGGCATGTTCTAATTTTCTGCGGGGCACGCACTCACCTGGCCGCCGGCTCCGGTCTGCGCATGCGCCGGCTGCGCGGCAGCCGGCACATCAAAGAGCCGGGGCCGCCAGGCGCGGGTGAGTACGCGCTCGCCCCTGCAGGCTCTGGGGTCGGATCGCGCGGCGAGATTTCTCGCTGCCGGATCCGACCCGCTCGTCTGCAGGCGGCCTTATTGAGATAAATTCTAGATCAGTACACAGGAAAGCTCCTGAGCTCCCTCTAGTGGCATTTATAGGCAGCCAGAATGTGACCATGAATCTGTATTGTTGCATGAAGGAAAGCAGCAGAGTTGGAGCTGTGTATCAGAGCAGAAGTTAATGAGCACAGAATTATAGTAATCAAATTAAAAACAAAAAAAGTTATAGATACTATAACTGCCATTTAATGTGATGGGGTTACATTCCTTTGCTAGATCTGGCTTTTCCGGCTCATGTCGCTGCCTTCAAAGGTGATCTGGTGACCCTTCGAAAACTGGTGGAGAGTGGAATAATTAATGTTAATGAACGGGATGACAAAGGCTCCACCCCCTTACACAAAGGTAAGTGTCATAAAGGAGGAAAGTCCTAGAAGAGGCACTAGGCCTTATATTTAAGGTATGACCTATTTTTACCAGGTTCGGTCCACTTCCCTCCCACTGCTCTCCGCTGAGCCACGGCTGAGCAGCGCTGGAGACCTAATCGGAGCGATCGCTTCCTGGAGGAGGGATTTATGAATCCTGCAACCAGGAAGCGATCTTCTGTGGGTGTCCGAGAGCAGTGGGAGGGACATGAACCGAGCCTGCTAAGTAATGCATTGCTTTTTTTCTTTTATGTTATGCAGCTTGGGCTTATTTTGGGGTAGGGCTTATATTTCAAGTCTCTCCGAAAAATCAGGGTAGGGCTTTTTTATCGAGGAAACTGTGTATAATACTGCCCCCTATGTATACCAATAGAAGTGCTGTAATACTGGCCCCCTATGTACAAGATCCAAATGGACCACCTCGAGCATTTTTTAGACCTACGTGGCTTGTTTTGTGGTGTTTTACACTTAAGTTGGGGAAAATGTGGCTTCGTGTCATGTAACCAAGTGTTGTGCTCCTCAGCTGCAGGCCATGGTCAGGTGGAGTGTATACAATGGCTGCTGGAGATGGGGGCGGACTACAACATCAACAATGAGGCTGGGGAGACCCCAAAAGATGTTGCTAAAAGGTAGTAGAAGATTTATCGTTTTATGCTGAATTGCACTGTCTTGGGTTCTGATCTGCTCTACAAGTGAGGCTACTTTCACATCTGCGTCTGAGGCCATGTTGGCAACCTGCGGCTCAGATCATCACAAAGCTCTGAGCAACTAGAAAAGAGTGGCACGGTGTTATCCAGTAGAGCAATATGTGATTGTTCCCAGCAAGAGAAACCAAGTAATCTTGTAGATATGATACCTGAAGAAGAGGCCTGAAAGCTCGCTATAACATCATGTATTTTTGTTATCCATTAAAAGTTATCATATCTACAAGATTACTTGGTTTTTCTTGCTGGGAACAATCACAAAGTTCTGTGCTGGATACCGCATCATATTGTGCTATTGTCCCTGGGGAAATACTAGAGGGCATGAGGCAAGCCAAACAGACCCCGTTATAGTCAATGTCGTTCATCGGGCACCATTTGTTTTTGTCATAAGACGGTTAGGCATTCTGTTTTCCTACTACCATGGCGGAATAGGGAAACGGAGACCCTCATCGCGGTATCCTCATGTGTCGGTGACAGGTTTTCACAGCTGGCTGCTGTAAAGCTCCTGGGGGGAAGAGACGATGAAGATTCAGAGGAGGAGATAAGTGAAGACGATCCCTTGTTTTTCGAGAGACATGGCGTAGAAGGAAGCACCGACCAACAAGATGACGTCAGTTTGAGTGCAGCTGAAAAGAAGGCGTCCCGTGGTACGTGAGAACTGCTGCTTGAGAGAATCCATACCTAGAGTAGACTCGTGGTGGGGAGCACAAACCTGCCAATAGTAGATGAAGTTGTGGTGCCGACCGCAAAGGATTATGGTGAAGACCAGTGGTCTCCAATCGGCAACTCTCCTGCTTTTGGACAACTACAACACCCAGCACAGTTTGTCAGTATACGCAGGGTGTTGAGAAACTACAACTGCTAGAGAGCCACATGATGGAGACCATTGGTCTTGAATTTTAGAACCATGAGCCTTTGCCTGAGTTTTGGGAGGAGTCACATAATGACCATATTTTATTAAAACCCTACCGTGCTCTACATTTATGGCTCTGGTGGGATGTAGTTCACACACAGTGCCATAAGTATACAGGGTGGCGCAGACTTTGGAAACAGTTATACACTAAGCAAACAGCTGGTGCCCTGCTGCGCATGCTAGTAATAGAACTTGCTACAATCCCAGCCATATAACCCCTCAGATGCGGCGATCGATACTGACTGCAGCACCTAAGTGGTTGTTCAGAGGGAGGGTGATCCCTTTATGCTCATTAGGACCTGTACAGCGTGATTACAAGGTTCTAATGCATTTCTATGGCTGTCATGTACAAAAGTAACCAAAAAGGCATCCCAAAATGGTACCACTGAAAACTGCATGTCCTCCCATGAAAAAAAACCAAGTCCTCATAAAGCTATATTGGCAGGAGAAATAACATTTTCTATAAGTCTTTAAGGCTGCAACACTTTATTCAAATTATTTTCAGTTTTTGTTTTCCTCCCTAATTTCCCAAAAATCGTAACTCTATAACTTCCTTTATACTTCTAAAACATTTTTAAATGGTGTGAATTGAATTTTTTTTTTTCTTTTGCCACGATTCTCCATGGATAGACTGACAGCGGAGATCCGTCTGCCGGCTCCTGCTCCCGGGCAGCGGCTCTCGCAGCGGAGATCTGCTGCAGGATACCGCAACGCCCGTGGACAGGCGGCCTTAACAATTAGAAAATAAAGTTTTTTTGTTTTTTTTTTTAACTCGTTTTATTGAAAAAGAAATCTCCCCTCCAGTATAAGCTTACATAACTTTTCATACAACGTGAATTCCTCAAATTAAGGCAGAATTGCACAGATCCAATATATAATACAGCGCACTCCTACCTGAAGTTTCCATAACATTAGAACTTTAACAGTTGATACCCGTTTTATTGGGCGGACGCCGGTACACTTGTACTCAGCATGCCTTGAAGCAGATCCTGCGTGATATTGGCGTCTGACGAGCCGCACCACCTCCCCCACACCCTACTAAATTTCTCCGGGCACTTTCTATTTTTGTAGACTTTTTACATGGCAAGGTGGAATTAACAATGTTCTGCCACCTTGAGAACGCTGAGGGGGGCGACTATCCATCCATCTCAAAGCTATCGTCTTGCGAGCCATAAACAATACTTTAATGAGACATATGCGGTCATGAGATTGCCAGCGCTCCTCGTCCAGGATTCCCAATAAGCACATGCCCGGGTCGGGTGGGGCTGGCACTTCCATTAGCTGGCTTAGGAATTCTGTGACCTCCCTCCAATACGCATAGCTCTCTGGGCAGCTCCATATTAGATTATTAAAATTTGCGCCTGGTGTCGGGCACCGGTGACATTGGTTAGTAGGCACCCTGTTCTTTAGTCTAGTCGGTGTTAGATAGCACTGATGTTAACTTGTTATTTACAGCTGGTGATACCATGGTATATGAGGACATTGGCACATCCCACACCTCCTTGGTGAGAGAGGGCATGAATTCTTTCCATTTATCTATTATCATCATCGGTGTACAGGAAATCTTAGAATGCAGTGTATGGGTATATAACACTGATATCAGACCCCTAGGGCCTTGAGGGCACAATATGCCTATCAGGGGCAAAATAAAAGCTTCTTAGTTCCCATCAGGGACTTGAACTTGTGTTTGACTGTTTATAGCATATACTGCAATACCACAATACTTCAGTTCCATCTCAGGCAGATCTGTAAATGATGAGAGTTGTGGTGATTAGATGGACGGTCTTGTCACCGGAGGCCCTAAAAGTGGTTCCCCCCCTTGGCCTATAAGAGGCTCTCGGAGGCTCCTTGTGTGTAGTGACCTCTTCTTCTTCTGCTTGTAGAAGCTTGTTGACCACTAGACGCCTCTACGACGCAGAGAAGAGATTTGACCCCCTCGCAGCGTACGCTTACTCCTCTAGCATCAAGAGGTTAAGCATCAAACTTGGCTGTGTGCCTCAAGGCTTAAGCGGGTTACAGCAGGCTTTGGATTAAACTGCGCTGCTAAAATGTCGCAAGTGATGAAGCGTGACATTCAGCAGTAAAATCCTTCCGTATGCCTCCCTTACCTACAGCATAAATAACAGCAGGCTTCCTAAATATGGGTCAAAGTGTCCTACACTACATGGACAAAAGTAGTTGGACTCTGCAGCAAATATGCAAATACAGAGTTTGCCGAACGGCATGCTGGGAAGGGCCTGGTGATAACTATTCATCCAACCGAGCACTTGTGGGACCAATTGGAGCGACGGGTATGACCCCACCACCCATGCCCATCCTTATAACAATCTCTTCTCACAGCCTGGCATGAGGAATGGTGGCTAAACCTGCCCAGACTTACAGAGAACTTGTGGAGAGTACGCCTCGACGTGCGGCCGCTGTAATCAAAGGGAGGGCCGAGACGTCACTACATAGAAGAATAAAGCACTTTTACAGAAAAACATGCAGCGTCCAAATACTTTTGTCCATATAGTGTGTATATTATTTTTTTATTTTTTTGCAGCGAGGGCCTACAATAAAATGAAGGAACTTCAGAAACTTCTAGAAATCGCCAAGAGCAATTTTCAGCATCTCGGTGGCATCCTGGAAGAAGAAAACCAGAGGAGGAAGGAGCAGAAAGAATCAGAGAAGTAACGTATTAGCATGAAGTGTAACTGTTCTAGAGGTGGTCACTGTGACCGGACTGTATCGGGGTTGTCTACTTCAGAAAACCCATTGCCATACACCCGGCTTTGAGGTAAGAGAAGGGTCTTCATCTATTGGCCTCAGTAAAGAGTGGTTTTAAAGAATGTCTTTCTCTAGAGGACCCATCCTGTCCTGTATTACATATACGTCCTACTGATATGAATATGTGCTGTGTAAGGCCTCCCTCACACGGGCATCGCTGCATCTTCTTGTGGCAGTACCGCGATCTGAAGGCGCTACAAAGTCACTTGACTTTGTAGCATCACATGCAAGGATTTTCGGCGGAGGGCTTAAAAAATAAGCCCTACCTGAAAATAAGCTGTAACTGAAGAGAAAGGGGGGGGGGGGGGGGAGTATACATCACCTCTCCCGCGCTGTCTGTGACACCACAGCAGCTTCTCCCTGGGGCCCGGCACTGATCATCATCTTCATCATCTTCTGGCCGGGAATTGAAAAATTCCCAGGCGCTGGAAGCGCTGGCTGTGATTGGCAGACGCTTAGCCAATCACAGCAAGTGCTCGATGAATGGCTGTGATTGGTTCAATCACGGCCATTCATTGAGCACTTGCTGTGATTGGCTAAGCGTCAGCCAATCACAGCCAGCACTTGCAAAAGGTGGGGATTTTTCAATCCCCGGTCAGAAAATGAAGAAGCTGCGGCGGAGAGCGCTTCTAAGGTGATGTATGTGTTTTGTTTTTTGGTTTTTTTTGTTGTTTTTCTGCAGCTAGGGCTTTATGGCTTTGACATACTTTATTTCCCATGTGGTGGCACTGCAGGGAAACTGAACACTTACAGTTCAAGGGGCCCTTCTAAGAAGTACAAAGTGGAGAACCCCTTTAATCCCTTCACGCCCAAGGATGTATATGTACGTCCTGGGTGCATGCGGCTTGTATAGAGCAGTATCGGGAGCCAAGCCTGCTCCATAATCGGCCCAAGAAAGCTCGCTTTGACAACTGACATCTGACTGCAACAGTCATGGCAGCCCAGTGCCTTCTAAAGGCTGCCAGAGCCGCTATATGCTTTTGCACGTAAAGACAATCCTGTGGCCTCCCTTAATACAATGCAGTAGAAATACCATATACTGCAGTACTGAAATATTGCATTCTATGGTATAAGCAATCAAACGAAAGAAAGTTCAAGCTGCCAAAGAAAAAAAAAAATCACTTCCTTTTAAAAGGATAGTAAAAGTAAAAAAAACAACAACCCTTTACCCGTATTTATGATATAAAACAATGAAAACAGGAAAAATCTTCTTTCGTATTGCGATGTCCGTAAAAGTCCAATCTATCCAAGTAATGCATTATTTATACCACGTAGTGAACATTGTCAGGAAAAAAATACACAATGCCAGAGTTGCGCTTTTTTCGTGACCCCATTTACAAGTAAAAAATGTAATAAAAAGCAATGACAGTGGTGTGTACGCCAACGGGGCGCTGCTGGATGTTACAGGGGGTCCCACAGAACAAGCCTTGGATGGAAAGATATACTACTTTCAAAAAATAGGAGTTTTTGGGAAGAAAAATGAACTAATTTGATAAACCAGACTCCATGAAGATGGGGGAATAGCCTTTTTTTTTTTCTTTTTTACTTCACTTGAAAGTTTTTCAGAATAAATAGTACAATTGAAAACTGCAACTCGTCCCACAGAAAAACAAGCCCTAGCCAGCGAGAGTCGAGCATTGGAACAACAAACCTTTTAGATCTCTTCTGCTCATCTACTAATCACGTTTGAAGTCGCTGCCAGTAGGGGTCTCCTTTACATCTTCAATCCACTATTTACTGTTAGGTACAGAGCTTCTGTAGTGCTGTTTCCCTGAAAATAAGACCCTGTCTTATATATATTTTTGCTCCAAAAGAGGCACAGGGTCTTATTTTTGGGGGTGTCTTATACTCAATAAGCAGGCAGCGTCCGAGTGCCTCGCGCTGGTCTGTGGTGCTGTGATAGGCTTCCATGTAGTCCTCAACATTGAAAGAGCATCTCTTGCTGGTAACGAGCCTTGAATACCCCAGCAAGCGAGTGCTCTGATTGGTTCATCGAGCAGCGGCTCTGATTGGCTAGGAAGCGCTCCTGAACCAATCAGAGCGCTCGCTTGCTGGAGGTGGAGTATTCAAGGCCCGTTACCAGCAAGAGATGCTCCTTTAGCGTTGAGGACTACATGGAAGACTGCCACAGTGCCAAAGACCAGCACGAGGGACCTGGACGCCGCCTGCTAGGTGAGTATTGTGTTTTTGTTGTTTTTTTTTCCATGTAGTGTATCTAGGGCTTATTTTCGGGGTAGGTCTTATTTTCGGGGAAACTCGGTAACAAGGATACAAAGACATTTCCATAGCAATGCGAAGAAGTAGTATCTTCACAGACAGCTTCCCTGTACTTGCAGGCTGACAGACCTGCAGACACTGTGGTAACTATCGCCACAGATTGTGCCTCTCCTGCTGTTACAGTGTGTGGGTATGTGTCTGTGTGCACATACGTACATACATTATAGTGGCTTTTCTATGCATTTGGCCAGACTGCCTCTAAATAAATGCCTGATCGTCGTGGTAGAGCAGAGGTGTGGGCTTGCAGATACTGATTGGACCAGAGAGTGTAATGCAGCATCGAAAGTAAGTGCAAAGAAATCAGGACAGTGAACTACTGGCAGAATGCTAGGCTTGCTACATGCCCTCCTCCTTCAGGAAAGTGGATTACAAAGAGCAGACAACAGAAAATGGGTAAGACCTCCAGAAAATCAGAACGTGCAAACAGCAGCAAATGAGAGTAAGGGCTCGTGCACACCTGCTTTTTTACTGTGTTTTTTTTCAAGCAATTGTCAATGGGACTTTCTAATGTTAAAAAACGCATCGCACAAAAACTGAAAAGCACCGAATTGTGATGCATTTTTAACATTAGAAAGTCCCATTGACAATTGCGTGAAAGAAAAAAAGAAGCAATATCACGTGAAAGATATGCGCAAGAAAAATGCAAGTGTGCAGGAGCCCTTAGGAGAACCTGGTTTAGTTTAGAAAACATGTTGAAAACTCGGGGTACTAATGTCCTTGTTTAGGGTGGATTCAGACGACCGTATGTCGGCTCGGTTTTCACGCAGAGCCGATATAAGGTGTCCTCATCTGCAGGGGGGGGGAGGATGGAAGAGCCAGGAGCAGGAACTGAGCTCCCGCCTCCTCTCTGCCTCCTCTCCGCCCCTCCGCACTATTTGTAATGAAAGGAGGTGGGACGGGGGCGGGGCTAAGTTCCGAGAATTCGCCCCGTCCCGTCTCTCCTCATTGCGAATAGTGCAGAGGGGCGGAGAGGAGGCAGAGAGGGGGGCGGGAGCTCAGTTCCTGCTCCTGGCTCTTCCAGGCCCCCCCCCCCCCTGCAGAGAGAGATGACGTATATCGGCTGGGCGTGAAAACAGAGCCCATATACGTTAGTCTGAATCCACCTTTAAAGTGTATCTAACAGAGGTGGGAGGAGATGGCAAGAGCTGCATTTCAATGAAGCCTGCCTGACTCTGACAAGAAGCTGCTAATGACCTCTGTTGGATCCTGGACTCCTGTATTAAGGCCCATTTAGACACAACGATTATCGCTCAAAATTCGCTCAAAAGCCGTCTTTTGAGCGATAATCGTTGTGTCTAACGGCACTGACATCGTGCAGTTTTCCTTAACCAGTCGCTGATCAGGGATTCACAGCGGGATACAGCTGATACTATTGTTTCAGCTGTATCCCGCTCTCTGATGACAGGCTGGGTATGAAGAACACAGCAGTCCAGCTGTGTTCTTCTTCCCCTGCTCGGAGCGCTCGGCTGTATAACAGCTGGGCGCTCCAAGCAGAGAACAGCTGTCTTCTGCATACCTCGCTCGGAGCACAAAGTGATTGCTTGACGTTTGAGCGATCACCTTGAGCTGTAAAGGCACACAACCAGGCTTTAGAGGAAGAAGAGCGGAGGAGTAACCTGAATATCCGGGGCTGCTGTGTAAAGTCTGTACCAGGGCCTCTGCCCACTGGTGTCTCCTTACGTGGCGGAGGACATTTGGGCCTCCTATCAAGTATCTTATCCCTCCTTATTGTCTTCCTTAGGGAGATCAGAGACTTGGAGGCTCTTCTTGAGTACGAGCGGCTGCGGCGGGAAAAGATGGAGATCCAGCTGGATGAGTACAGAGTGCAGATCTCGCAGCTCCGCAGCAGCCTGGGGAAGATGACGCCTCCTCCAAGACCCAGCGTAAGAGGCTTATTACGGGCTGATATCTCCCATCTTTCATGCTCAGGTGGCCTCAGTCACCTGGGAATAACTTCTGTTGGACCAGCAGTACAGAGTATTTCAGGAATGAATTGTGCTCACCCGTGCTGTATAACCCCGGGACCCTTTTAATTTAAAGGGGTTTTCCAGGAAAATACTGTTAAGCGTGAGTACCCACTTGCGTTTTTCTTGCGTGTTTTGTTTTCACGTGATATTGTTGCGTTTTTTTCACGCGATTGTCAATGGGACTTTCTAATGTTAAAACCACATTGCACAAAAATCGCAAAGCACCAACTTGACAATCGCGTTTTTCTTGCGTGTTTTTTTCACGCAAGTGTGCAGGAGCCCTAAGGATGTATCCTCAGGATAGGTCATCAGTAGTTGATCGGCTGGGGTCCGCCACTTGGAGCGGAAGCACATGCTCTGACCCCTGTGTAGTGGCTGGTGCTTGTAATTGCAAGCTTGGGTGTCATTAAAATCAATAGGAGTTGTGCTTGCAGTTACAGGTGCTAGCCACCAGGTGGCGGACCCCAACTACTCAGCTGTTACTGACATATACTCAGGTTGGATCATCAGCAGTATTTCACTGGAAAACCCCTAAAAGTCACTTGGGAGTTGACAGACAAGAACGTTACCGAGTGCAGCGACTCGGCAGCGCAGAGTATTGTGGACCACCATGAACTATCCATTAATGTGATTCTGTTATTGAGGAGAGGGCCGCCTATATGAGAGGCAACAGATAGATTTTGGGGGAAGCCGGGCCCCCAGCAGCACAGAGCATTTCAGGAGAGGAGTATTGTGGGATGCGGCGCCATCTATATCTGTGTGGCACTAGCTCATGATAAGAAGTCGGAGGCACAGTGGAAGGAGCAGCTTCCCAGCAGCACATAGGAGAGAAGTGTACTTAAGGGGGTCCGGAAAGTCTTCAGACCCTCTCACTTTTTTTTTTTTTTTCTTTTTCTTACATCTTAGGTTCTGGCTTTGCGCAAATTAAAAAAATCCAAGTTTTTTTTCCCCTCATTCTGCCCTCAATACCCCATAATGACAAAGTAAGAACCGAATGCTAGAAATCTTTTGTTTTTCATTAAAAAAAACCACTTCACATTGACATACGTATTCACACCTCGTACTCAGGTGAAGCCCCTTTTGCAGCGATTCCAAGCTTCTTGGGTATGATACCACAAAGTTTGCATACCAGAATTTGGATGGGGGGGCCGTCTGTAGAAGCCATTTTCAGGTCTCTCCAGAGAGGGTATAAGTCAGGCTCTGATCTTGAGGTCATTGTCTTGTTGGAAGGTGACCCTTCTGCCCCGTCTGGGGTCCCTTGTCCTCTGGATTAGACTGTCATCATCTCTGTACTTTGCTCCATTCAGCTTTCCATAAACCCTGAACGGTCTCCTTTCCCCCAGCATGATGCTCAACCACCAGGCTTCACTGTAGGGATGGTAATGGGCAGGTGATGAGCGGCGCCTGGTTTCCATCCACCCTGACGGTCTCCCTTCCCCCAGCATGATTCTCCACCACCAGTCCTCACTCTAGAGATGGTATTGGGTAGCTGATCAGTGGCGCTTGGTTTCCATCCACCCTGACCGGCCTCTCCTCTCCCAGCATGATGCTGCCACCACCAGACTTCACTGTAGGGATGGTATTTGGCAGGTGATGAGCGGCGCCTGGTTTCCATCCACCCTGACCGGTCTCCCCTCCCCCAGGATGATGCTACCACCACCAGGCCTCACTCTAGGGATGGTATTGGGTAGGTGGTGAGCGGCGTCTGGTTTCCATCCACCCTGACCAGCCTCCCCTCCCCCAGCATGATGATGCTGCCACTACCAGACTTCACTGTAGGGATAGTATTGGGCAGGTGATGAGCGGCGCCTGGTTTCCATCCACCCTGACCGGTTTCCCTTCCCCCAGCATGATGCTCCCCCACCAGGCTTCCTTCTATGGATGGTATTTGGCCGGTGATGAGCGGCTCCTGGTTTCCTCTGTCCAAAAGGTTCAATCTTGGTTCCATCAGACCAGAGAATCTTGTTTCTTACAGTCTGAGGGTCCTTTAGGTACTTTTAGGTAAACTCCAGGTGGTTTTCACGTCTCTTAGGCCTCGGTCAGACGAGCGTCTGTTTTGCATGCGCATAATGCAAGCTTCTTAAAGAACCAATGAGTTCTTATAGAAGCGTTCATATGCGCAGAATTAGCAGCGCAAGTGAGCGCACATCTAAAAAAGATAGGACATAGGTGCGCGTTTTGCAAGAGTTTCCACTGACTCCTTTGGGAGCTGGGGTTAATGGAAACTCCTGCGCAGGGAATAGCTTCCCCGCTGCTTACAGCAGGGCATTTAAAAGGTGAAAGGAGCACCTGTTAAATGTCCTGCTGTTAACCCCTTAGTCTCCGTGGGGATGAGGGGACTCCCCGAGGGTTCCGTTATTCCCCACGGGGGAGTCCCCTCATCACTGAGCACTGTGACAGCATTGTCACAGTGTTCAGTGATGAGGGGACTGCAGCGAGGACGAAAGAATCCCCTGTCACAGCTGTGGCAGAGGGCCCTGCTGCCGCCCCATTGAAAGCAATAGGATAAAGGATACCCCCGGCGGGATTTTCAAGGAAGGGCTTGAAATATAAGCCCTTCCCTGAAAATAACCCCTAGCTGCTGGAAAATAAATACATTCCCTAGCAGCGCTGTCAGGGCTCCGGTGTGTTTTCTCCCCGACACTCTTCTGTATCATTTCTTCTGGCTGGGGATTTAAAAATCCCTGCCTCCTGGAAGCTCTGCCTCTGATTGGCTGAGTGCAGGGACCAATGACAGCCATTCAATCATGTGTCAGAGTGAAGCTGCTGTGATCACTGCGGAGAATCATAGAATGGCAGAATTAGAAGAGAAGGGGCGCCAATGGCAGAGCTGCCAGTTCCAGGGCTCTGGTGAACGCCAATCCAGCTGCCCATTGTTGGGCTGTGAGCAGAGGTCTTGCCACAGGACGTCGGGCCCTCGTGCACATGTTTGCGCATAGTACTGTTCACAAATGCACGCAAAACGCCCCCGCCCTGATTAAAAAGGCTATTTAGCCTAATGAGGTCCCGATGTCTTCTTTTCGTTGCAGTTTTGCGCAGTGTTTCACGCATCCCCTTGTGTTTTGCGCATTTCCCATACATATCTATGGGGTCCTTGGTGCACAAATACACGGGCAAATAGAGCAAATCCAATCTTTGTTCCTCACGCGCAAAATACAGCAATGAGAACTAACCGATTGACGTCAAGGGATTCTGTTTTCTGCGTATTGCAAAGATGGTTGTCTGAAGGGCCCTCAACGGTGCGGATCTGCCTCGGGTTTCAAGCTTCCATGATGTAGAACCCAGACTATTCCCAAATACACTGCAGATCGCAGGCGGATGAGATATTATGTATTGTCCATGGAGCTTGTGCTGGAGATGATTTACATCACAGGTTGTCTGGTTTTGCATCCAGTCAGTCCAATGGAATTGAGCTTGCAGTACCAGACCCAACCCGTGGACAAGTGTGGCGCTGTTTTTGGAAAAGGGCAGCATTGTTATTCTAATCCGGTGCAACGCTTTTACCTTTTTTGTCCCCAGGAATGCTTTTTTTTAGGACCAGTTGCCCTAAAGTTTTGATCCAAGATCAACAAGAGTTGATCTAAGATCAAGTAGAAAAACATTGCTCCAACATGGTTTAGTTAGCGTTTTTTTTTTTTTTTTTGACGGATCAAACTAGTTGAACTTTTGTTTAGCAACCGAAATCCAGGCTTTTCCTGGGTGGTAAAATTACAGCCACGTTGGCTGCTGGTAGTAAAAAACATGGCCGCTATCACTATGCATGCTGGGAAGATCACCTGACTACAGTCACCAATCACGATGTGCGATGCATTTCTTCTAGGTCCGACCTTTGCTTGCAGACCACAAGTTTCTTATCACTTTTCACCCCTGACTTATTTTCCCTCTAGAAGCCCTCGGAGATGCATAAGGAGAAGAAAAGTGCGAAGAAGAAACCGGTTCGGCAGGCGAACCCTGGAGGCGTGTTTGTGAGGAGAGAACCGGAGAATTAACACAGAGCATGCTGGGAGTCAGACGGTCGCAGGTCACCTGACAGCGGGATAGTCTTGTATACAATATGACTGATAAGCTCTTATTTCTGGACTTTCTATTCCTGTTGTGGGAATTACGACAATTGAAGTAGAAGTTAAAGGAAACCCTTCACCAGCCGGAAACGGGATGGAGGGAACACTAAACTAGAGCGGGTACCAACACTCTTCTATTAAAGCCCATGATGCCGGCAAACCTGGTAAAGCTGAGTTGTGTTCATTGCTGTTGGTCTCTAAATTACATTTCATGACACTTTAGTTACAGTCTCTTAATTATTACCTGGCCTCTCGTGGAGCCACGGCCTCAACACCGCACTCAGTAGAAGTCTATGTGGTGGTCTGACCCTTTCACAACATAGTGGCAGTGGACTGGAGCCTCCTCCACTCCCACAGCCAACTGCATTCTTCACTCCATGACAACACAGCAACGTGTGCCGTGCTCCACATTTTATCCTTCATCCGACACCACCCTGCGGGCACAGTGTGTCCTCTGATTTGCTCACACAGGAACACGGCGACCAGTTCTAGAACGCTCCCCAATTGTCAAAGTGTCTGGGTTCGAGGCTTCACACACTTGTCAGCACGGGCCATGACAGCAACTGCTACAAGCATCAAAGTACACCATCAACCATAAATCACTCCGACTTCACCAGTCTGACGGAAAAGGGTCACCTCTTCATGGTTACCCTGTGTCCGAGACAAAAATGGGATAAATGGCAATCAAAAACACTGAAACCCTCCGGCGGCTTCTCCAGATGTGTGAGGAGCCAGGAACATTCTGTTACAACCCGGCCTCACATGGGCGTACTTGTGCGCAGTACACAGAGAATAGAATCCATTGACTTCAGTATGTGCGTATTTTTCCTGAGTGTTTCAGTCGCAGAAAAAAACCAAAAAAACCGCAGCACGCTCCATTTTCATTTGCGCACCTAAAGGACTCATAGAAGTCAACGGGGATGTGCAAATGTCCAAAATATGCTAGGAGATGCGTAATTGAGCAGGTAAGAGAACACACCTGGAACTCGTTAGCCATTTTAATTGTTGCATATTTTTTTACCGCGTGCGAATGAACAGGACCTGCGGGCGCAAAAAGGCCAAAAAAGTCTCATTCATTCTGGAAATACGCAGTGCTCAGGCACGTGCAAACGTGTGCAGGGGCCTTACTAGATGAGATGGGACAGCAGAGCAACTAATCCTCCCCAAACCGACAAATGTTACCATAAAGGTACAATGGGGAAAACTTACGAAGCTTGGCGTTTCCGACACTGCACTTAGTATAAGTTTCCCCGGCGCACCGTGCGCTTAATACATCAAGACGTGCAGGCCTTTTCAGAAAAAAGACAATGATGGTGCAAAAAGTTGCAAATTTTAGTGCAAATAGGGCAAAAACTTTTGACTTTTTTACACCAGAAACGGGCATATAATGTTTAATAAATGTGCCCGTGTCCCATAAATACGTAGACTGCCCCACAATTCTGGAAGGAGGTCTCTCACAGGTGCGACACTTACAGCCCCGCTCATCTTCCTATTGGAACCCTCCAATGGCCGCCCAGATGATCACCCCAGCGAAGCTGTTGCCTCCCGCACCCCGGATAGCCTGGGACCCTCCTCTGGATAGACCAGCAGACACTACGGCCCTTATATGTCAATATTGGCGTAGATTGCGCCAATCATTTTTTGAACTCCACAGTCCAAAATTATGCCAAATTTACAAAAGTGGCGCACGGACTATTACATTTGGCACAATTTATGCTGCAGTAGAAATAAGAAAGCTTTTTGTACAGTATTTCTGTGTGCGCCAAAATAGGACAATTTGTATCCCGAAATTGTTTTTCATCACAAATTAAATTCTGCTTCATGTACCAAAATAAAAAAGCCTGAAACGCCCACCCTACCCCTGTGGTTTATGTGGCGCCACAAAATGCACCAAATCCTACATAACACTACATGCAACAAAATTGCGCCATTCGGAAAGGTTTTGCTACAAAAATGTTATTTTACATCATCTACTAAGATAGAATAACGAGTAAAAAAAAATAAAAAATAAAAAATGAAGACAGAAGAAAACCTATTCATATTGTCGGATTTGCGCCAAACAACTCACACCAACTTTCATTAGGTGTAATTAGCGCCTGTTTTTACCGCGACTTTCTTGAAGGAACACTTTGTAAATGTGGCTAAAAAAAATAGACAGAAGCTGGCGACGCCCACTTTTGGTAAAAATAGATAAAATGGCGAGCTTGGTCATTCCCCTCTTGGTAGCGCAAACTATTTGTGAATTTATCTAAAACTCCACGTATCTTAACTCTGGCGCAGTTTTACACACAAACACGCTGAAACGCATTCATAAATAAGGGCTTGTTTATAAAAACTGTCTAACCGTACAACTGGCCTTGTTTTCCCTAGTGACCAATCCCAGCGCAGCTTTCATCTTACCTCAACTAGTTCAGAAATGAAAGCTGTACTGTGATTGGTTGCCTGGGGACATAAGGACAGTCGTACTGCTAGACGTGTAGAACGGAAGTACCCTAAATGTAAACTAATTCAGGATCCCTGGCTGGCTGTCTGGTCACCTATAGGGGGCGACACAGAAGTATCCCAGCACTGCACTCTCATGGAAGTTGCCAGAAAGAACATCTGTCTTTGTTGCCCCTAACAACCAATCACAGCGCAGCTTTCTTTTTTTTACTGAATTTTTCCCTGTTTTTATTGGAGGTCAAAGCTAAAAAAAAAATGATGTCTAGTTCTTTATTTTTAAAGTTAAATATATTCATGCTAAAATAAAGTGCGGTATTGGGTCCCTCATTTTGTCTTGGAGGTTGTGATATATAATATGTATTATAAGTCTTAGATTCCACGGCAACGGCTTTGTTTGGCGTTGATGTCGTTGGGTCTTTTTTTTTTTTTATGTATATACTAGCTTACCCGTCGCGCGTTGCTGCAAAGACAGACAGACATACATTTGTTTTTATATATCTAGATAACAACCAATCACAGCGCAGCTTTCATGTTACCCCAGTGGTATAATATATAACAACCAATCACAGTGCAGCTTTCATGTTACCTCAGCTGTATAATATATAACACCCAATCACAGCGCAGCTTTCATGTTACCTCAGCAGTATACTATATAACAACCAATCACAGCACAGCTTTCATGTTACCTCAGCTGTATAATATATAACACCCAATCACAGCGCAGCTTTCATGTTACCTCAGCAGTATAATATATAACAACCAATCACAGCACAGCTTTTATTCTGCCTCAGCAGTGTAAGAAATAGCAACCAATCACAGCACAGCTTTCATTTTACCTCAGCGGTATATCACAACCAATCACAGCACAGCTTTCATGTTACCTCAGCAGTATAAGAAATAGCAACCAATCACAGCACAGCTTTCATGTTACCTCAGCAGTAAAATATATTACAACCAATCACAGCGCAGCTTTCATGTTACCTCAGCAGTATAATATATAACAACCAATCACAGCGCAGCTTTCATGTTACCTCAGTAGTATAAGAAGTAGCCACCAATCACAGCACAGCTTTCATGTTACCTCAGTAGTATAAGAAGTAGCCACCAATTACAGCACAGCTTTCATGTTGCCTCAGCAGTATACTATATAGCAACCAATCACAGCACAGCTTACATGTTACCTCAGCAGTATGATATATAGCAACCAATCACAGCACAGCTTTCATGTTACCTCAGCAGTATAAGAAATAGCAACCAATCACAGCACAGCTCACATGTTACCTCAGCAGTATGATATATAGCAACCAATCACAGCGCAGCTTTCATGTTACCTCAGTAGTATAAGAAGTAGCCACCAATTACAGCGCAGCTTTCATGTTGCCTCAGCAGTATGATATATAACAACCAATCACAGCGCAGCTTTCATGTTACCTCAGTAGTATAAGAAGTAGCCACCAATTACAGCGCAGCTTTCATGTTGCCTCAGCAGTATGATATATAGCAACCAATCACAGCGCAGCTTTCATGTTACCTCAGCAGTATAATATATAACAACCAATCACAGCACAGCTTTCATGTTATCAGTATGATATATAGCAACCAATCACAGCACAGCTTTCATGTTGCCTCAGCAGGATAAGAAATAGCAACCAATCACAGCACAGCTTTCATTTTACCTCAGCGGTATAATATATAGCAACCAATCACAGCACAGCTTTCATTTTACCTCAGCATTCTCAATATCCAGCAATTGTCTTGCAAAACGTTCGGCGGATGCATCATTTTGTAGTTGAACACTCATCCCGTTGCTCGTAATGCCTTTTGCTTTTGTGCTTGAGATGGAAATCAAACGATCTTTGTCTGGGGGGCATAACTGTCGATCATACTCACACGTGCGCCACCATCATAGGATAGATGTACTATGCCAGTAATCTTCCCAGGAGTGTACTCAGCAACTTCCCAAAGTGTCATGGCGATCGGATGAATGGTGTGGGAGCGAGGGAGGGAGAGACGTTCAATTTTATATATATAGATTTTTATTTTATTCTGTAATTTTTTTTAAACTTATTTTTGTAGCTTTTTTTTACCATCTACGCCCCCCACTGGCGTTGTGTATCTGCGCATGATACTGGCGCGCTCGCTGCATATTTGCACATGAAGGCAGGGGAAATCTATGGGACCTTCCTTTTTTTATTTTTTGCGCACGTGAAAAACACAGTGAATACCCACGCAAAAAAACCACAAGAAGGTCCAAATAGGCAGTGAATGCGTATATTTTCGATTCGTAAAAAACACTGCGTATTTCACGGACCAAAACTGCATGTGCCGGTGTGAATGAGCCCCACATGTACCTAATCCTTACACGGCTCTAGCGCTCTTTGCACTACGATGGAGTGCCCCCCCCCCCCTTTTCCCCACCTCTCTAGTACTGAGCTTTCTCCTTTGGAGGGTGCCTAGGGTGCCCGGGTAGGGGGGTTGGAGCTGTGCCGTCACCTGTGAGCCGCTGCACAGAGCGTATTTGACACGTGTGACCTCCACTGATACATTGTAACGTACCCTCAGCTCTGTTTGCAGGATCATTTTTCTGAATATGCTAATAAAACATTCGGCAGCTGCCGGTTCGCTCTCCTACGTGCAGCGAGGAGCGATGCCCTCTCCACATCGGCCATACTTTATGCTTGAAGTTTTGCATATGACCTCTGGGGGGCAGCATAAGTCTAGATCTGTCTGCTGTAGCTTTACATTATAGAGACGTCCCTTCATCTCCTTCTGCTTCGCTATCAGCCGCCTTGATGCATTTGTGTATATAATCCGTGTTTGTTTTAAAGAGTTATTTTGCCGGGGGCTTCGTGGCTCCACCGCGCAGCAAGCGAGCAAAAATACACAAGAGCAGCGCTCCGTTTCTCTGAGGAGAGCGAGAACCCTGCGCTTGCAGCATTATACCAATTCCCAATCCACACAAGTCTACATCTTCTAAATTGCATTATGCATAGATTACCCAGAGAGCGCGGCATACGGCCTGCGATCGCACCTCCACTGAAGACGCCACGGCCATTCGCTCAGGCGCTCTTGCGCCAGAAGGAGCCTGGGCCCCTGTCAAATAATGCAGCCGCTCTTCAGCTGTTTGGGAGAATTAGGTATTTTGGGGGAGAAAAATGTGCACTTTGTTGAAATGGTGTACTGTCACTTTAAGATGACTGAGCAATTTGTAATGGCGCGAGAAGCAAATTATGGCAGAGGCTTAATACGCATGAGTAGGAGGAGCTTCCAAATAGGGATTTTCCCGCGCAAAATGAGTTGATGACGTGGAAGAGCTGCTGACATAAGCTCCCACCAAGTACCACAGTTGGCACTGAGATGCAAACCTGCGGAGGGCCATGTGAAATACCCAAGTCGGTCCACAATAAGCAGGTTGTCCCATTTACCATACGCCACTGCCGCCAGCTAAAAACCGCCTGTACCGTTGTGCTGGGGCGGGTGTAGCTGAGAAAATCATGTTTCCGGCCTCTACAGCCTAGATGGGTCATCAGTGTGTAATGGGTTGGGGTCTCATCTCTTAGACCAGAGGTGCCCAACCCGTGGCCTGCCGGTCCCATGTGGCCCAGGATAGCTATGAATGCGGCCCAAAGGGATGGGGGGCAACACAGGCTGAATCTGGAGGTACCTGGCAGTGGTGGGCTGATAGCTTCCACTCAAAGACAGGCGCATACAGATGACGAGGCACTTGCAGCTCTGTGACTGTAGTGCCCCAGAGTTAGTGGGGCCCCTCCATAATGTTAAGTGTTTGACCTGTGCAATGGTATTGTCAGCGTCTTCTATATGTATGCATTTGATGTGTTTTGCACCTCTGCAGCACTGAATGGGTTAATGTCTGGGTTATGTCTGAGAAATGTATCATGTTGTGTGTCATGTGACCTTGTGTGATTATATGTGTTTTGGAAGGGGAATGCAAGGGAGTTATGAGCTTTGGTGTGTGTCTGGCAAGTGTCTGCAAGCTAGCCAGTGAGAGAGGAGTCTACCCACACGAAAACACTGCCTTATCGGTCAGTGTGTGGAGGCATAGAAGAGGCCGAGGGATTCCCTGTTGTGTGGCCTGTGATTACTCCGCCTGGGATGTACCGGCGCTACCACGAAGTACCGAGTGAGGAGAGGAATCGCTGCTTGGTGTATTTATGCACAGGAAGTGTGAGTGTGTACCGGTAGAGAATTGAAGAGAGAGAAAGCGAGTCGCCGGGAGCAGGACCACACAGATAACTCGACTGTGGATTGTCCGAATTGCCCGAGTATCCTCCCTGTCGCACCACCTCCTGTTGTATCTGTGCCAATCTACTGTTGAACTGTTTTCAAAATTTACAGTAAACGGACAATACCGACCATTCCCGGTTTTGTTCAAAAAGTTTCCCCTGCGTGTGAAATAAGTTATTTCCATTGACAAGTTTTACTGCAGAGGACGGAACGGTGGCGTCACGAGTGACAAAGGACATTAAGGTAACTCCTGGTTACTATTCCCCTGTAACCTCCCCCAGTAACTTAGTCGGGTCCCGAGCTACCCCCAGGGGGAGGAGATGGTAAAGCCCCGTGACCAGGCCTGTATCTACCCCGCTCTCCCCTCGGTTAGGCCCGCTCCTTGGACGCTGCATAACTGTCTGACTCACTCAGTCACTCCAGGTCCAGCGTGCGCCAGTGATTCCTTTCTGTCCTCCCAAGGCTGACCGCTCTTATCCAATATGGAGGTGAGTATAAGAGACGGTGGCAGACCTGTGGCCGCTAACTGCCTGTGAGCCTAGACAGGTTTCGGTGTCCAGGCTTGCATGCAGAAGTGGGCACTGACTCCAGTCTGCAGTCCATATGGCCTGGCGGCAGTGGGGGTTGTTTGGGGGCACAGTGGGGGATGATGGAGGATTGTTTGGAGAACTGTACAGGTCGATGGGGTTGTGTGGAGGACGATAGATAATTAGTTGGAGGACTGTGGAGGACGATGGGGGTTGCGTGGAAGATGATGCCCCGCATCGTTAGTGTTTGTGTATTTACTGTGTGGCCCGAGATGCAATGTGGCATTCTTCCCCCAATGTGGTCCAGATGCCACATTGGAAGAAGACCATAAGTATGAAGAGGCACTGTAGTACCGCTGTGGAGGAGGTTTAGTAACCGTTGTTGTCTGATCTGGGTATTAACAAACATGTTTTATTGTCTGCCACCCGCATAAGTGATGTTCCGTTAAATCTGGCAGTGCTACCTCGCTCTCGGAAAAGAGCAAAGCCATGGACCGTGGATTGCTCCGTGCCACGGGTATCAATAGGGACCAATATTAGGGCTTCGTTTTGTAGTTGCAGACGGCAGTCGTTATTCTAAATGGGGCTTCTAGACATGGAGTGAGAAGAGCGCGCTATGATCCAGAGTGTGTCGCGGAAATCCTGCCGGCACGCCGCCCACAGACAGATAATGAGTCTGATGATCTTTCCCTTCACTCTTCTCGGAGGTGGAAAGTGCTCACCAGTGAAGTGCTGGTTGAAGCCGGACCATTTGCCAAGCAAAGTTGAATTTGATGTAAAGTGTGGTGTGGCCCATGGAAGTACTTGAGATTACAGTGCAGGCCAGGCCAACCCTAGTACCGGCCTATCGTCTCCTGACCACCGGAAGATCTTCCAGTTTGGAGATACGTGATGTGTCCCTCTGGCTCGATTCTCATGATGGAGGACCAATCCGATGACCATGGGTGCCCCATTTAATATTGAAATGTTACCCAATTTCTGCCACACACAAGCAACGGAGGTGCCTCATAAGCCGCTGCATTGTGACAACACATCCCACTGAAGCATGTTATAGTTCCCTCTGACCTATCCCAATGCAAAACCCTATAATTACTCAATGTCCTATCTGAAGACACCTACTGAATAGTCATATCATGGTCTAAACCACTGCATTATGGTATGGTAAACCACCCTATAGCAACAGCCTATTCTAACCAGCTCCACAATGTTGGATCGTAACCTACAGCCCTAGCAAATGTTAACTTGACAATTAATACATTAAATACATGTCTGCAGCCCGCTCAGAGGACAGTAGGAGGTGGGGAGTTTGACGGGGGCGGTACACCTGCCAAACTATAACACAGGTGTCCTAAGGCAAGCTCCGGGAGGACAGAAACCCCCACGGTGCAGAAGGGCAGACTTAAACCTGACTTTCCTCAATGGCCTTTGTTGTGTTAAGTGTCAATTTAAATTTTGCTACAACTGTGCATTTAACGTGTTAAATATCAAGTTAACATTTGCTACATCTGTAGGCCACATGTAATGAGTGGTCACAACGATGGGTTCCCCTCTAAAGAAATTATCACAGATGGTGATGATTGAACACAACAACTCTTGATAGTTACAGTCTCTGATAGGGGCATATCATGTGTTATGGTTGCAGCTCACTCTAGGTTATACCTCCTCCTCTAACATTTCCCGCTGGTAACCTTTTCCAGTAAGATCTTCATTATAACCCGCCCCACAGCAACATATTCTGGTCACTTACGCCATTATATCCTATACTAACCTTTTCCGTTGGTAACCTACCCCAGTATGATCCTATAATAGCTTTTCCTCCTACTGCAGTACGATTCTACAATAACCTGATCGCCTGCTGCATCCTCTGGTATCCTGACTGCACTTTGCAGACGTTATTCGCATCAGATATAGAATAATTTATTTCGTCTATATTTTTATTTTATTTTGAGAGATCAGCTGTGCATATAACAAGCTAAATGTCAAGTTAACATTTGCTACATCTGTAGGTCATGGGTGGTGATGATGATAAGTTCCCCTATAAAGAAATGATCATCACAGACAGTGGTGGTTTAACACAAGACCTCTTAATGGTTACAGTCTCTGATAGGGGCACAGCATGCATTATGGTTGCAGTTCACTCTAGGTTATACAACATCCTGTAATAACATTTCCCACGAGTACCCTACTACAGTAAGCTCTTATAATACTAATCTTTTCTGTATGCTCCTCAGTATGATCCTATAATAACCCATCCCATTGGTAACTTACCCTAGTATGATTCTGTAATAACTGTTTTAGCTAATAACCTTCCCCAGGACAATCCTGTAATAACCTTTCCTACTGGTAACGTACCTTAATATAATCTTCTAATAACCCTTCCCGCTGGTAAGTTTCCCCGGTACTATCCTGTAATAACCCTCCCCACTAGTAACCTATCCCGATATGATCTTCTAAAAACCCTTCCCCCTGGTAACCTACCCCAATATGATCCTATAATACCCCTTCCTACTGATAATCTACCCCAATATGATCCTTTAATACCCCTTCCCACTGGTTAACTACCCCAGCATGATCCTATAATAAATTTTCCCTATGGTAACCTACCTACAATGATGCCCTAATAACCCGTCCCGCTGCTGCGTCCTCTGGTTACCTGCCCCGGTCCGATCCCATAATATCCTGACCCACTGCAGCGTCCTCTCGTCTGACTGCACTTGGCAGACATTATTCTCCCATCAGATATAGTATAATTTCATTACTTTCATATTTTTCTTACATTTTGAGAGATCAATGTCATCATCCTGCTATCAGAATCAGGAGGCTGAATTACCATCTTGTGGATAAGAAGAATAATCACCTCATCTAAATTCTGCTCATACGCATCTCGCTCCAGGCTACTGATAAACTTACTTATTAACAATAAGATGATCTGGGATTAGTCACAAGTAACGAGATCTGCCGTCTAACCCAGAGGCAATTTAGAGAAGTGTCCTCTGCAATGCAGCCATTAAGTACACACCGCCATATATACTTGGCCGGAGCGATATATAAGAACCCCACTTCATGTGCTAAAAGAGTCAATGAAGTAGCTAAAAACTTACAAAAAAAATCCCCTAATTTCTAGATACAGTTTAAAACTAGAGCAGAGTCATTGGCCCCCTGCCCCACCTTTGTCTGCTACAGGCTGCTTTAGGACCTCAGTCTAACTGATGCCACATTGCTCCACTTGTAGGAACTCGGTTGGGTGAAGTATTATTTTCAGGGTCACTATTAATGTAGAAGGCACACAGGAAGACATTACTGCTGTGTTTAGGGGTGCAAAGCAGCCTGGTTTAGATAATCAATCCCCATACACCCTATTAGGGAACTGTGAGTTAATGAAAAGGGGTTGTTAGGACTCAAACCTGGGACCTCCTGTGCTCCGTATGGTGTCTCTCCCCAGTGAGCTATCCAGCTTGCTAGACAGGTGCTCCTGTTAAACTAGTTCCTGCCTCCCTGTCCTGGCTCTGCCTTGCTTCTAATCAGGCTCGTTATAAAAGCCTGACACTGCACCAGTGCGTGATTATTGTGCTCCACAGCCTTGATTAACCTTCACTCCTTCAAACCTCTGCTTTTTCGACTACAGACTTCCTGATGCTGACCTCTGGCTTCTTTCCTGACAACGCTACCCACCTCCTTCATTTGTACTATGACAAGAGACCTCCTGATACCGTCCTCTGGCTTCCTTCCTGACAACGCTACCCACCTCTTCCATTTGTACTGCGAAACCAGATCTGCAGTTACCGACTTCTGGCTTTCCTTGCTCATTCTCCAGACCTGCGACTACCACATATATGTCTCCAATCCAGCGCCTGAATGCCACAAGGGGTCCTCTGTTCAGGATCCTTATCTCTTGGCCCAAATAGAGAGCAATTATAAAAAGCTTCTCCCACTCTGGAATACCTGCCTGTTTTACATTACACAGAAAACCATGGTTATAAATGGACACTGTGTAATGCTTTGTTTCTCCTGTGGGGGTTCTGTAGGCGAATTGAACATTTACTGCCAGGTTTCCCCACAGATTATAGGTCCTAGTAGAAGGTCACTTTGTGATCTGTTTATTGTTAAGGGACCTTTCTAAGAAGTAGAGACTGTCCAACGCATAGAACTCCTTTTAACTCTGTGTGGTGAACAAAGGGGGGATTATTAGTGGGTCATGGGCACTATTGCTATGTAGGGAGCAGAAAGGTGAGCAATGTTTACTGTGTGGGACACGAAATGGGACACTGTTACTGTGTGGGTCTAAAGGGAGCACTATTGCCATCTGGAGTCCTACTTCTGTCTGGGGCACAGTATACAGTACTATCATTGCCTGGGATAC
Organism: Eleutherodactylus coqui; assembly: GCF_035609145.1. Classification (NCBI taxonomy): domain Eukaryota; kingdom Metazoa; phylum Chordata; class Amphibia; order Anura; family Eleutherodactylidae; genus Eleutherodactylus; species Eleutherodactylus coqui. The sequence goes on from NC_089837.1 coordinate 518,600,928, forward strand.
TAATTACTTGGCACTAATATTTTGGTAGTCAGTATCCATCTGGTATTATTGTTTTCAGGGGCAATATTCATCTAGCATTGTTAATTTGGGGGTCACTATTTGTGTGGTACTATTTTTTTCGAGGATGACTATGGTTACAACCCCAATATTTCTGTTGCTGTTTTTTTCACACCATTATTTCTATAGAGTGCGCTATTTGAGGAACTGTATAATATAGTAGGTAGCATAATGAGGGCAAGTAGGGCAGAAACGGGTAGAACACCTGGGGTAGCGGCATGATGGAGAATTGGGTATAATATAAGGAGTAAGCTGGAAAAGTGAAGAGTCAAGGAAGTCTGGGTAGCAAACTCTGCAGAGAAGAGTGATGACTTAGAGAAGTCTTCATGGTGGTTTGGGCTGGATGAGAACAGAGAGAGCAAACTACTACAATTGTTTTTATGTTGTTTAAAGGGATTGATTAATTTAGGAAGCCCATTTTGATATACCCTATTAGGTCATCCTGGTTTAATAGAGGGAGGTCCTCCGTTTAGCATCCTTATCTCTTGATTCGAGTGGGGAGCGGTTACAACGTGCATCTCTCAGCTTAAAGTACCCAACTTGTATTGTCTTACACAGACAACCAATTGCTATGAATGCTACATTGATAGGACTTGGATATATGTGCTTTATATTGCTTTATATATTGTGGCATTTTTATCTATACTATTTATAAAATATCGGTTAGATACATCTAAGCTGGGGGGGGGGGGGGTAACAACATCTTCCTTCGTGGAAGCAATGGTGGTCTCAGCAATCTAATTCCCACCAATGACACAAGATTATAGTTGAGGAAAATCCCTTTTAGAGATTTAGGGATTTGATTTCTTGGCCCCTCACACAATACACAAGTACATTAAATAGTCTTGGCATGTACTTAAGAGTCAAGTAAGTCAGTCATTGTACTTTAGGAGAACGTATCTTTTTGATTTTCCCCCTTGTAAATTCCTCAAGATCTCCTCTAAAAAGACGTTTCAATCTGCCGGTATTCCTCTGTAGACAAATACCGGTAGACCGCCAGCATGCATTACATACAGCAAGCTACATTTGCTTCCCACTGTCTTCCCTGGCATTCAAGATGCTTTGTCTTTGAGTCTCGTCGCCACGTTCCACGCAGGATATGAGCTGCCGAAATGTTAAATGGTTAGAAGGTTAAACTGTTGTCTCCCCAGAGTCGGGTGCAGCCGGAGGTTATGACTGTACTCAAGACATCAGAGATCTGTACCAGAAGAAAGGAAGATGTTAGTTCTCCAAGACTCTCCACTTGTTTGTCTGCAGCAAGCAGGAATTATCATAAGAAACAAATATTCCTCCAAGCCTCAGTAGGAAAATACGAGGAGGCTACCAACAAGCTAATGAGGACGTAAGGTTCTTTTTACATGGAGCGATTTGCTCCGGTAGACATGCGCCAATCATTCAGATCAGTCTCATCTACCAGGAATCTACACAGACCAATTCAGATTCTACGGTAGTAGGGGACGAATGATTGTTGATACAATCGTCCGGCACCGGGGAGCTGTCACTGGTCGGCTGTACATCTCCCCGTTTCCATCGGTTGATGTGCAGTTGACCAACGACAGTTTTTATGCTAGCATAAATCAGGCAATTAGCAAGTGCTTCTGCATTCGTCAGCTGATTGCACTTTTACCAATTCGGCAAAAGAACATTCAGGTGAACGATCTTGTCTGATTATCGGGCTGGGTAAGAGGCCCTTAAAGGGGTTGTCCCGCGAAAGCAAGTGGGGTTATACACTTCTGTATGGCCATATTAATGCACTTTGTAATGTACATCGTGCATTAATTATGAGCCATGCAGAAGTTATTCACTTACCTGTTCCGTTGCTGGCGTCCCCGTCTCCATGGTGCCGTCTAATTTCAGCGTCTAATCGCCCGATTAGACGCGCTTGCGCAGTCCGGTCTTCTCCCTGGTGAATGGGGCCGCTCGTGCCGGAGAGCTGGTCCTTGTAGTTCCGCCCCGTCACGTGTGCCGATTCCAGCCAATCAGGAGGCTGGAATCGGCAATGGACCGCACAGAGCCCACTGTGCACCATGGGAGAAGACCCGCGGTGCATCGTGGGTGAAGATCCCGGCGGCCATCTTGCTAAGGTAAGGAAGAAGTCGCCGCAGCGCGGGGATTCGGGTAAGTACTAAACGTTTTGTCTTTTTTAACAGATGCATTGGGTTTGTCTCGCGCCGAACGGGGGGCCTATTGAAAAAAAAACAAACCCGTTTCGGCACGGGACAACCCCTTTAACTGATAGTTTCTGGGTCTTAGTACAGAATCTGTAACAGCCCCCCACCTACCATGTCCCATTTATAGTACCGTTGTCCTCTTATGTGGCTTTCGATCATAGATGCATAGTTGACATAACAAGTCCTTATGTCTGAAGTTGAGGGTTGAGGCCAGAGATCACCATGGTACTGTATATGGTCATTGGGAGCACTCTGGTGGGCATTTTACCATCTTCATTGTGGGCACCAATATGTTTACAAATCCCACTTTGAAAATCCTATACTTGCCCCATAGGTCCTTCCCGCTACCGGTCTCAATCTTTTACCACAGCACAGTTGTCTTTTTTGATTATCTGTGCCATCTCTCAACCTGGATCCTAGAGGAAGGGGTAGACTTGGACTGGTCCATAGGCAAACAGGCGAATCCCCCAGTGGGCCTTGAGCCAGGGTGGGCCCACAAACTGCACATATAGGGTGTTTAGGAGTCTACTAGAGATGAGCGAACGTGTCCGTTACGGACACATCCGCACCCGGACACCGGCTTTAGCGAACACTGCAGTGTTCGCGCGTAAGTGTCCGGGTGCCGCCGGGGGGCGGGGAGATGCGCGGCGGCGCGGGCGGCAGTAGCGGGGAACAGGGGGGAGCCCTCTCTCTCTCCCTCTCCCCCCCACTCCCCGCCGCACCCCCCCGCGCTGCCACGGCGGCCCCCGAACTTTTTCGCCCGAACACCGAGGTGTTCGCAAAGTTCGGTGTTCGGGCGAAAAAGGGGCGGGGCCGAACGTGTTCGCTCATCTCTAGAGTCTACCACTCCTGCCTGCTGCACTCTCCATATACTTCAATGGAAACTGGGTCAGACACAAATGCAGCCACATTTCTATTGAAGTAAATAGAAAATGCAGCAGAGAGGAATTTGTGAACGGGGATCAGTTAATATTTCCATGTAGCTGCACAGTGGGCCACCAGAATGAATTTTACTGGTGGGACCTGAGCACCCCAGTCTGACACTGAACAGGGAGATAGGATGATCAAAAAAGGACTTGTGGAAACCCTGCCCCCCCATAAAATGCAGAATAGAAACAGAGTGAGTATTAAAGGGATATTCTCAAGTTTGACTTTTATCAGTTATCCACTGATCAGTGGGGATCTCACTTGTGATGCCCCCACCAATCCCAATGGGAATCCTGTGTCCTCTTCTCCTTCTGACTACACCCCTTTACAATGAGGAGGAGCTTTAATGGAGTAGTGGCCAAGTATGCACAATGCCACATCATCCATTTCAGTGTGGCTGCCGGAAATAGCAGAGCGTGTGTACTCAGCTTCCTCCGGTTGTCCCATTGAATGGAGCGACACCATGCATGTCCACCCACCACTACATTCAAGCTCCTCTTCACTGTGGGGGAGTGCATTGAAGAGGAGAGGGAGACGTGGGACTCCTGTTTCCAGGATCGGCGGGAGTCTGGCCGCTGAAACCCCCACCGATCAAACTTTTATCATCTGGATAGGTCATAGAAGTTAACTTTAGGAGAACCCAATTAAAAACCCAGACCAGACCAGAATTCAAAATTAATTCAGACCCTCTAAATAAATTTCGACCCCAGACCAAAAAAAATTCAGACTCCAGACTTGATGCCTTCAGACCAGATATTGGCTAACATCAAGAAGGCATCAGGACCCAGTGCAGCAACTCCCATAGGTGAAGATCAGACGAGATCCGCAAGTGATCAGACGAGTAGACAACTAGGAGTAGATCATTTCCTCTGTCCCACTTTTAAGCTACGCCCCTGAGGGAATTACCAGCTGTATTTCCCTGGCAGCGGCTCTGACTTATATACTATCACACTGCAGCTGTGCTCCGCGTCAGATACAGCTAGATGTTACAAAATCATTCCTTTTTGTCAAATGTTTGGATTTTTTTACCAATTTTTTTCTCTTAATTTACCAAAAATTGACAAAAATACCAAATACTCTTCATATCTACACCTTGTTCTTCCATAATAGAACTCCAATTACTTTTCCTCTGCTATCAGCTCAGCCGGTGTTAGAAAAAACTAGTAGGTTTTAATCCTCCGGAAGTGTCACGGCTTCAGCGGAACGAGTGTCCCATGCTTCACGAGTCTCGCTGCTCGCTTCACAAGACAAACACAGTTACCAGCAAATCCACTAATTGGAGAGCATTTGCTTCTAAGATAAAGGAACGTCGCTGTTTCAAAGAGAATTAATCCCCGTTTATTTTTTTCTTTAGACTTTTTATTTTTAGCCGCGCAAAGGGCGGGGCTGTCAATCACCTCTTGACAAACGGTCTTCCAAGCATGTAACCGCAGCGGGAGCTCTGCTTACTCATAATAGTCCCTTCTGTCTGTCCTTCCATAATCCCAGGTACTGCAGCGCAGACTCAAACATCTTCCTAGATGGGAAGAAGCCATAACTGAGCTCATCTGCATCATCCTGGTTCATGAATAGAATGCCAGGGCAAAGTGAAGACTGACATGAGAAGGACAAGAGGGGTTATTTCTGATTCATACGCATTTTAGGATTGTGTAAAGCTGGATGTAATCCCCTGCGGTCGCTGCTATTTGCAGTTGCCCCTAGGATCTACTACCTTGGCTAAGTATCAAGACTTTCACACAAGTGGGAGGGTCATAGGATTACCATATAAAGTACTGTGCAAAAGTTTTGGGCAGGTGCTGAAAAAATGCTGCAAAGTAAGAATGCATTCAAAAAAAGAAGTGTTAACAGTTTACATTTGTCAATGAGCACAATGCAAAGTGACTGAACAAAAGAGAAATGTTAATTCCATCAATATGTGGTGTGACGCCCCTTTACCTTCACAACAGCATCAGTCCTACAAAGTTTTATAGGATTATAGTCAGGTGTAAGATTAACCAATTATATCAAACAGGTGAGAAGAATCATCATTTTCAAATACAGGTGAAATATAACTGAAACAGCTATGTAGGGGGTTTAAACTGGGCGAGAACAGCCAAACTGCTACAAAGGTGAGGTTCTGGAAGACAGTTTAATGTCACAGGTCATACACCATGGAAAGACTGAGCATCTCAGCACATACTGCAACAGCGAGGTCTCTCCTAAGCAAAGATTTCACAGCAGACTGGGGTTTCAAGATTTTTTGAAGAAGAACAAGCAGACGGGCAACATTGAGCACCATAGACACAGCAGTCGGCCAAGTAAAGTGCAGCAAATGAAAGACACATCGGGGCTTATATACTATTCAAAACAGGACCGTTTTCTGGTGAAAATTACATCAGAGAACGGTCTTGCATGCTTGTTGCACATTTATCGTGTCTTTTAGACCCTTCAAGACAATTTTTCTGACTTTTCCGTGACCTAAATTGTGCTAAAAAGTAAGCCAAATTGCCATGAATTGCGCCAAACTTTTGGGGCAATTTTTGGCGTAAACTAGGTCAACTAATAGGTGGTCTAAACTTGGACTAGACAGTCTTAAAATTCAACAGATTTACCATTCAGTGATAAAGTCGTGTATTTTAAGACTTCCTAACAGTAGTAGTAAATAAGCCCCATTATGCTTACTTCAAAATAAGAAGATGTCCTGCAGTGCCATCAGCTCAAAACTGTCAGAAACCAGTAGGACCAGGTACACCCAGCTGCTATTCAAAGAAGTCTGGCTTGAAGTGGTCTTCAAAGAAGAATTGGGGCTAAAAAGCCACATCTTCCACGTAGGATTAAGGCCAAGTGACTGACTAAGTACGAAAACATAGGAACTGGGATGCAGAAAAATGGCAACAGGTGCCCTGGACTGATGAAAATGTGAAATATTTTGCTGTAAAAAAAAGGCAATTTGTTTGTCGAAGGGTTTAAGAGCAGTACACTAATGAGTGTCTGCAGGCAGCAGTGAAGCATGGTGGAGAGCGGTACAATAATGAGTGTCTGCAGGCAGCAGTAAAGCATGGTGGAGAGCAGTACAATAATGAGTGTCTGTAGGCAGCAGTGAAGCATGGTGGAGAGCGGTACAATAATGAGTGTCAGCAGGCAGCAGTGAAGCATGGTGGAGAGCGGTACAATAATGAGTGTGTGTAGGCAGCAGTGAAGTATGGTGGAGAGCGGTACAATACTTAGTGTCTGTAGGCAGCAGTGAAGCATGGTGGAGAGCAGTACAATAATGAGTGTCTACAGGCAGCAGTGAAGTATGGTGGAGAGCAATACAATATACAATAATGCATGTCTGCAGGCAGCAGTGAAGCATGGTGGAGAGCAGTACAATAATGAGTGTCTGCAGATAGCAGTAAAGCATGGTGAAGAGCGGTACAATAATGAGTATCTGCAGGCAGCAGTGAAGCATGGTGGAGAGCGGTACAATAATGAGTGTCTACAGGCAGCAGTGAAGCATGGTGGAGAGCGGTACAATAATGAGTGTGTGCTGGCAGCAGTGAAGCATAGTGGAGAGCGGTACAATAATGAGTGTGTGCAGGCAGCAGTGAAGTATGGTGGAGAGCGGTACAATACTTAGTGTCTGTAGGCAGCAGTGAAGCATGGTGGAGAGCAGTACAATAATGAGTGTCTAAAACCAGCAGTGAAGCATGGTGAAGAGCGGTACAATAAAGAGTATCTGCAGGCAGCAGTGAAGCATGGTGGAGAGCGGTACAATAATGAGTGTCTACAGGCAGCAGTGAAGCATGGTGGAGAGCGGTACAATAATGAGTGTCTGCAGGCAGCAGTGAAGCATGGTGGAGAGTGGTACAATAATGAGTGTGTGCTGGCAGCAGTGAAGCATAGTGGAAAGCGGTACAATAATGAGTGTCTGTAGGCAGCAGTGAAGCATGGTGGAGAGCGGTACAATAATGAGTGTCAGCAGGCAGCAGTGAAGCATGGTGGAGAGCAGTACAATAATGAGTGTCTGCTGGCAGCAGTGAAGCATAGTGGAGAGCGGTACAATAATGAGTGTCTGTAGGCAGCAGTGAAGCATGGTGGAGAGCGGTACAATAATGAGTGTCAGCAGGCAGCAGTGAAGCATGGTGGAGAGCGGTACAATAATGAGTGTGTGTAGGCAGCAGTGAAGTATGGTGGAGAGCGGTATAATAAAGAGTGTCTGTAGACAGCAGTGAAGCATGGTGGAGAGCAGAACAATAATGAGTGTCTACAGGCAGCAGTGAAGTATGGTGGAGAGCAATACAATATGCAATAATGCATGTCTGCAGGCAGCAGTGAAGCATGATGGAGAGCAGTACAATAATGAGTGTCTAAAACCAGCAGTGAAGCATGGTGAAGAGCGGAACAATAATGAGTGTCTGCAGGCAGCAGTGAAGCATGGTGAAGAGCGGTACAATAATGAGTATCTGCAGGCAGCAGTGAAGCATGGTGGAGAGCGGTACAATAATCAGTGTCTACAGGCGGCAGTGAAGCATGATGGAGAGCGGTACAATAATGAGTGTCTGCAGGCAGCAGTGAAGCATGGTGGAGAGCGGTACAATAATGAGTGTGTGCTGGCAGCAGTGAAGCATAGTGGAGAGCGGTCCAATAATGAGTGTCTGCAGATAGCAGTGAAGCATGGTGGAGAGCGGTACAATAATGAGTGTCTACAGGCAGCAGTGAAGCATGGTGGAGAGCGGTACAATAATGAGTGTGTGCAGGCAGCAGTGAAGTATGGTGGAGAGCGGTACAATACTTAGTGTCTGTAGGCAGCAGTGAAGCATAGTGGAGAGCAGTACAATAATGAGTGTCTGCAGATAGCAGTGAAGCATGGTGAAGAGCGGTACAATAATGAGTGTGTGCAGGCAGCAGTGAAGTATGGTGGAGAGCGATACAATACTTAGTGTCTGTAGGCAGCAGTGAAGCATGGTGGAGAGCAGTACAATAATGAGTGTCTACAGGCAGCAGTGAAGTATGGTGGAGAGCAATACAATATACAATAATGCATGTCTGCAGGCAGCAGTGAAGCATGGTGGAGAGCAGTACAATAATGAGTGTCTGCAGATAGCAGTGAAGCATGGTGAAGAGCGGTACAATAATGAGTATCTGCAGGCAGCAGTGAAGCATGGTGGAGAGCGGTACAATAATGAGTGTCTACAGGCAGCAGTGAAGCATGGTGGAGAGCGGTACAATAATGAGTGTGTTCTGGCAGCAGTGAAGCATAGTGGAGAGCGGTACAATAATGAGTGTCTGCAGATAGCAGTGAAGCATGGTGGAGAGCGGTACAATAATGAGTGTCTACAGGCAGCAGTGAAGCATGGTGGAGAGTGGTACAATAATGAGTGTGTGCAGGCAGCAGTGAAGTATGGTGGAGAGCGGTACAATACTTAGTGTCTGTAGGCAGCAGTGAAGCATGGTGGAGAGCAGTACAATAATGAGTGTCTACAGGCAGCAGTGAAGCATGGGGAGAGCAGTACAATATACAATAATGCATGTCTGCAGGCAGCAGTGAAGCATGGTGGAGAGCGGTACAATAATGAGTGTCTGCAGATAGCAGTGAAGCATGGTGGAGAGCGGTACAATAATGAGTGTCTACAGGCAGCAGTGAAGCATGGTGGAGAGTGGTACAATAATGAGTGTGTGCAGGCAGCAGTGAAGTATGGTGGAGAGCGGTACAATACTTAGTGTCTGTAGGCAGCAGTGAAGCATGGTGGAGAGCAGTACAATAATGAGTGTCTACAGGCAGCAGTGAAGCATGGGGAGAGCAGTACAATATACAATAATGCATGTCTGCAGGCAGCAGTGAAGCATGGTGGAGAGCAGTACAATAATGAGTGTCTAAAACCAGCAGTGAAGCATGGTGGAGAGCAGTACAATAATGAGTGTCTAAAACCACCAGTGAAGCATGGTGAAGAGCGGTACAATAATGAGTGTCTGCAGGCAGCAGTGAAGCTTGGTGGAGAGCAGTACAATAATGAGTGTCTAAAACCAGCAGTGAAGCATGGTGAAGAGCGGTACAATAATAAGTGTCTGCAGGCAGCAGTGAAGCATGGTAGAGGGTGGTACAATAATGAGTGTCTACAGGCAGCAGTGAAGCATGGGGAGAGCAGTACAATATACAATAATGCATGTCTGCAGGCAGCAGTGAAGCATGGTGGAGAGCGGTACAATAATGAGTGTCTGCAGATAGTAGTGAAGCATGGTGGAGAGCGGTACAATAATGAGTGCCTGCAGGCAGCAGTGAAGCATGGTAGAGAGTGGTACAATAATGAGTGTCTACAGGCAGAGGTCAAGCATGGTGGGGAGCGGTACAATAATGAGTGTCTGCAGGCATCAGTGAAGCATGGTGGTGGGCGGTACAATAATGAGTGTCTGCAGATAGCAGTGAAGCATGGTGCAGAGCGGTACAATAATGAGTATCTGCAGGCAGCAGTGAAGCATGATGGAGAGCGGTACAATAATGAGTGTGTGCAGGCAGCAGTGAAGCATGGTGGAGAGCGGTACAATAATGAGTGTGTGCAGGCAGCAGTGAAGCATGGTGGAGAGCGGTACAATAATGAGTGTCTACAGGCAGCAGTGAAGCATGATGGAGGGTGGTACAATAATGATTGTCTGCAGATAGCAGTGAAGCATGGTGCAGAGCAGTACAATAATGAGTATCTGCAGGCAGCCGTGAAGCATGGTGGAGAGCGGTACAATAATGAGTATCTGCAGGCAGCAGTGAAGCATGGTGGAAAGCGATACAATAATGAGTGTCTTCAGGCAGCAGTGAAGCATGGTGGAGGGCGGTAAAATAATGAGTGTCTGCAGATAGCAGTGAAGCATCGTGCAGAGCGGTACAATAATGAGTATCTACAGGCTGCAGTGAAGCATGGTGGAGAGCGGTACAATAATGAGTGTGTGCAGGCAGCAGTGAAGCATGGTGGAGGGCGGTACAATAATGAGTGTGTGTAGGCAGCAGTGAAGTATGGTAGAGAGCGGTACAATACTTAGTGTCTGTAGGCAGCAGTGAAGCATGGTGGAGAGCAGTACAATAATAAGTGTCTACAGGCAGCAGTGAAGTATGGTGGAGAGCAATACAATATACAATAATGCATGTCTGCAGGCAGCAGTGAAGCATGGTGGAGAGCAGTACAATAATGAGAGTCTAAAACCAGCAGTGAAGCATGGTGAAGAGCGGAACAATAATGAGTGTCTGCAGGCAGCAGTGAAGCATGGTGGAGAGCAGTACAATAATGAGTGTCTGCAGATAGCAGTGAAGCATGGTGAAAAGCGGTACAATAATGAGTATCTGCAGGCAGCAGTGAAGCATGGTGGAGAGCGGTTCAATAATGAGTGTCTGCAGATAGCAGTGAGGCATGGTGGAGAGCGGTACAATAATGAGTGTGTGCAGGCAGCAGTGAAGTATGGTGGAGAGCGATACAATACTTAGTGTCTGTAGGCAGCAGTGAAGCATGGTGGAGAGCAGTACAATAATGAGTGTCTACAGGCAGCAGTGAAGTATGGTGGAGAGCAATACAATATACAATAATGCATGTCTGCAGGCAGCAGTGAAGCATGGTGGAGAGCAGTACAATAATGAGTGTCTGCAGATAGCAGTGAAGCATGGTGAAGAGCGGTACAATAATGAGTATCTGCAGGCAGCAGTGAAGCATGGTGAAGAGCGGTACAATAATGAGTGTCTACAGGCAGCAGTGAAGCATGGTGGAGAGCGGTACAATAATGAGTGTGTGCTGGCAGCAGTGAAGCATAGTGGAGAGCGGTACAATAATGAGTGTCTGCAGATAGCAGTGAAGCATGGTGGAGAGCGGTACAATAATGAGTGTCTACAGGCAGCAGTGAAGCATGGTGGAGAGCGGTACAAAAATGAGTGTGTGCAGGCAGCAGTGAAGTATGGTGGAGAGCGGTACAATACTTAGTGTCTGTAGGCAGCAGTGAAGCATGGTGGAGAGCAGAACAATAATGAGTGTCTACAGGCAGCAGTAAAGTATGGTGGAGAGCAATACAATATACAATAATGCATGTCTGCAGGCAGCAGTGAAGCATGATGGAGAGCAGTACAATAATGAGTGTCTAAAACCAGCAGTGAAGCATGGTGAAGAGCGGAACAATAATGAGTGTCTGCAGGCAGCAGTGAAGCATGGTGAAGAGCGGTACAATAATGAGTATCTGCAGGCAGCAGTGAAGCATGGTGGAGAGCGGTACAATAATGAGTGTCTACAGGCGGCAGTGAAGCATGATGGAGAGCGGTACAATAATGAGTGTCTGCAGGCAGCAGTGAAGCATGGTGGAGAGCGGTACAATAATGAATGTGTGCTGGCAGCAGTGAAGCATAGTGGAGAGCGGTACAATAATGAGTGTCTGCAGATAGCAGTGAAGCATGGTGGAGAGCGGTACAATAATGAGTGTCTACAGGCAGCAGTGAAGCATGGTGGAGAGCGGTACAATAATGAGTGTGTGCAGGCAGCAGTGAAGTATGGTGGAGAGCGGTACAATACTTAGTGTCTGTAGGCAGCAGTGAAGCATAGTGGAGAGCGGTACAATAATGAGTGTCTGCAGATAGCAGTGAAGCATGGTGAAGAGCGGTACAATAATGAGTGTGTGCAGGCAGCAGTGAAGTATGGTGGAGAGCGATACAATACTTAGTGTCTGTAGGCAGCAGTGAAGCATGGTGGAGAGCGGTACAATAATGAGTGTGTGCTGGCAGCAGTGAAGCATAGTGGAGAGCGGTACAATAATGAGTGTCTGCAGATAGCAGTGAAGCATGGTGGAGAGCGGTACAATAATGAGTGTCTACAGGCAGCAGTGAAGCATGGTGGAGAGCGGTACAAAAATGAGTGTGTGCAGGCAGCAGTGAAGTATGGTGGAGAGCGGTACAATACTTAGTGTCTGTAGGCAGCAGTGAAGCATGGTGGAGAGCAGAACAATAATGAGTGTCTACAGGCAGCAGTAAAGTATGGTGGAGAGCAATACAATATACAATAATGCATGTCTGCAGGCAGCAGTGAAGCATGATGGAGAGCAGTACAATAATGAGTGTCTAAAACCAGCAGTGAAGCATGGTGAAGAGCGGAACAATAATGAGTGTCTGCAGGCAGCAGTGAAGCATGGTGAAGAGCGGTACAATAATGAGTATCTGCAGGCAGCAGTGAAGCATGGTGGAGAGCGGTACAATAATGAGTGTCTACAGGCGGCAGTGAAGCATGACGGAGAGCGGTACAATAATGAGTGTCTGCAGGCAGCAGTGAAGCATGGTGGAGAGCGGTACAATAATGAATGTGTGCTGGCAGCAGTGAAGCATAGTGGAGAGCGGTACAATAATGAGTGTCTGCAGATAGCAGTGAAGCATGGTGGAGAGCGGTACAATAATGAGTGTCTACAGGCAGCAGTGAAGCATGGTGGAGAGCGGTACAATAATGAGTGTGTGCAGGCAGCAGTGAAGTATGGTGGAGAGCGGTACAATACTTAGTGTCTGTAGGCAGCAGTGAAGCATAGTGGAGAGCGGTACAATAATGAGTGTCTGCAGATAGCAGTGAAGCATGGTGAAGAGCGGTACAATAATGAGTGTGTGCAGGCAGCAGTGAAGTATGGTGGAGAGCGATACAATACTTACTGTCTGTAGGCAGCAGTGAAGCATGGTGGAGAGCAGTACAATAATGAGTGTCTACAGGCAGCAGTGAAGTATGGTGGAGAGCAATGCAATATGCAATAATGCATGTCTGCAGGCAGCAGTGAAGCATGGTGGAGAGCAGTACAATAATGAGTGTCTGCAGATAGCAGTGAAGCATGGTGGAGAGCGGTACAATAATGAGTATCTGCAGGCAGCAGTGAAGCATGGTGGAGAGCGGTACAATAATGAGTGTCTACAGGCAGCAGTGAAGCATGGTGGAGAGCGGTACAATAATGAGTGTGTGCTGGCAGCAGTGAAGCATAGTGGAGAGCGGTACAATAATGAGTGTCTACAGGCAGCAGTGAAGCATGGTGGAGAGTGGTACAATAATGAGTGTGTGCAGGCAGCAGTGAAGTATGGTGGAGAGCGGTACAATACTTAGTGTCTGTAGGCAGCAGTGAAGCATGGTGGAGAGCAGTACAATAATGAGTGTCTACAGGCAGCAGTGAAGCATGGGGAGAGCAGTACAATATACAATAATGCATGTCTGCAGGCAGCAGTGAAGCATGGTGGAGAGCAGTACAATAATGAATGTCTAAAACCAGCAGTGAAGCATGGTGGAGAGCAGTACAATAATGAGTGTCTAAAACCACCAGTGGAGCATGGTGAAGAGCGGTACAATAATGAGTGTCTGCAGGCAGCAGTGAAGCTTGGTGGAGAGCAGTACAATAATGAGTGTCTAAAACCAGCAGTGAAGCATGGTGAAGAGCGGTACAATAATGAGTGTCTGCAGGCAGCAGTGAAGCATGGTAGAGGGTGGTACAATAATGAGTGTCTACAGGCAGCAGTGAAGCATGGGGAGAGCAGTACAATATACAATAATGCATGTCTGCAGGCAGCAGTGAAGCATGGTGGAGAGCGGTACAATAATGAGTGTCTGCAGATAGTAGTGAGGCATGGTGGAGAGTGGTACAATAATGAGTGTCTGCAGGCATCAGTGAAGCATGGTGGTGGGCGGTACAATAATGAGTGTCTGCAGATAGCAGTGAAGCATGGTGGAAAGTGGTACAATAATGAGTGTCTACAGGCAGCAGTCAAGCATGGTGGAAAGCGATACAATAATGAGTGTCTTCAGGCAGCAGTGAAGCATGGTGGAGGGCGGTAAAATAATGAGTGTCTGCAGATCGCAGTGAAGCATGGTGCAGAGCGGTACAATAATGAGTATCTACAGGCTGCAGTGAAGCATGGTGGAGAGCGGTACAATAATGAGTGTGTGCAGGCAGCAGTGAAGCATGGTGGAGAGCGGTACAATAACGAGTGTGTGCAGGCAGCAGTGAAGCATGGTGGAGAGCGGTACAATAATGAGTGTCTGCAGGCAGCAGTGAAGCATGGTGGAGGGCGGCACAATAATGAGTGTGTGTAGGCAGCAGTGAAGTATGGTAGAGAGCGGTACAATAATGAGTGTCTGTAGGCAGCAGTGAAGCATGGTGGAGAGCAGTACAATAATAAGTGTCTACAGGCAGCAGTGAAGCATGGTGGAGAGCAGTACAATAATGAGTGTCTAAAACCAGCAGTGAAGCATGGTGAAGAGCGGAACAATAATGAGTGTCTGCAGGCAGCAGTGAAGCATGGTGGAGAGCAGTACAATAATGAGTGTCTGCAGATAGCAGTGAAGCATGGTGAAAAGCAGTACAATAATGAGTATCTGCAGGCAGCAGTGAAGCATGGTGGAGAGCGGTTCAATAATGAGTGTCTGCAGATAGCAGTGAGGCATGGTGCAGAGCAGTACAATAATGAGTATCTGCAGGCAGCAGTGAAGCATGGTGGAGAGCGGTACAAAAATGAGTGTGTGCATGCAGCAGTGAAGCATGGTGGAGAGCGGTACATTAATGAGTGTGTGCAGGCAGCAGTGAAGCATGGTGGAGAGCGGTACAATAATGAGTGTCTACAGGCAGCAGTGAAGCATGGTGGAGGGTGGTACAATAATGAGTGTCTGCAGATAGCAGTGAAGCATGGTATAGAGCAGTACAATAATGAGTATCTGCAGGCAGCAGTGAAGCATGGTGGAGAGCGGTACAATAATGAGTATCTGCAGGCAGCAGTGAAGCATGGTAGAAAGTGGTACAATAATGAGTGTCTACAGGCAGCAGTCAAGCAAGGTGGAAAGCGGTACAATAATGAGTGTCTTCAGGCAGCAGTGAAGCATGGTGGAGGGCGGTAAAATAATGAGTGTCTGCAGATAGCAGTGAAGCATGGTGGAGAGCGGTACAATAATGAGTATCTACAGGCTGCAGTGAAGCATGGTGGAGAGCGGTACAATAATGAGTGTGTGCAGGCAGCAGTGAAGCATGGTGGAGAGCGGTACAATAATGAGTGTGTGCAGGCAGCAGTGAAGCATGGTGGAGAGCGGTACAATAATGAGTGTCTACAGGCAGCAGTGAAGCATGGTGGAGGGCGGTACAATAATGAGTGTGTGTAGGCAGCAGTGAAGTATGGTGGAGAGCGGTACAATACTTAGTGTCTGTAGGCAGCAGTGAAGCATGGTGGAGAGCAGTACAATAATAAGTGTCTACAGGCAGCAGTGAAGTATGGTGGAAAGCAATACAATATACAATAATGCATGTCTGCAGGCAGCAGTGAAGCATGGTGGAGAGCAGTACAATAATGAGTGTCTAAAACCAGCAGTGAAGCATGGTGAAGAGCGGAACAATAATGAGTGTCTGCAGGCAGCAGTGAAGCATGGTGGAGAGCAGTACAATAATGAGTGTCTGCAGATAGCAGTGAAGCATGGTGGAGAGCGGTACAATAATGAGTGTGTGCAGGCAGCAGTGAAGTATGGTGGAGAGCGGTACAATACTTAGTGTCTGTAGGCAGCAGTGAAGCATGGTGGAGAGCAGAACTATAATAAGTGTCTACAGACAGCAGTGAAGTATGGTGGAGAGCAATACAATATACAATAATGCATGTCTGCAGGCAGCAGTGAAGCATGGTGGAGAGCAGTACAATAATGTGTGTGTAAAACCAGCAGTGAAGCATGGTGAAGAGCGGAACAATAATGAGTGTCTGCAGGCAGCAGTGAAGCATGGTGAAGAGCGGTACAATAATGAGTGTCTGCAGGCAGCAGTGAAGCATGGTGGAGAGCGGTACAATAATGAGTGTCTACAGGCGGCAGTGAAGCATGGTGGAGAGCGGTACAATAATGAGTATCTGCAGGCAGCAGTGAAGCATGGTGGAGAGCGGTACAATAATGAGTGTGTGCTGGCAGCAGTGAAGCATAGTGGAGAGCGGTACAATAATGAGTGTCTGCAGATAGCAGTGAAGCATGGTAGAGAGCAGTACAATAATGAGTGTCTACAGGCAGCAGTGAAGCATTGTGGAGAGCGGTACAATAATGAGTGTGTGCAGGCAGCAGTGAAGTATGGTGGAGAACGTTACAATACTTCGTGTCTGTAGGCAGCAGTGAAGCATAGTGGAGAGCAGTACAATAATGAGTGTCTGCAGATAGCAGTGAAGCATGGTGAAGAGCGGTACAATAATGAGTATCTGCTGGCAGCAGTGAAGCATGGTGGAGAGCGGTACAATAATGAGTGTCTTCAGGCAGCAGTGAAGCATGGTGGAGAGCGGTACAATAATGAGTGTGTGCTGGCAGCAGTGAAGCATAGTGGAGAGCGGTACAATAATGAGTGTCTGCAGATAGCAGTGAAGCATGGTGGAGAGCGGTACAATAATGAGTGTCTACAGGCAGCAGTGAAGCTTGGTGGAGAGCGGTACAATAATGAGTGTGTGCAGGCAGCAGTGAAGTATGGTGGAGAGCGATACAATACTTAGTGTCTGTAGGCAGCAGTGAAGCATGGTGGAGAGCAGTACAATAATGAGTGTCTACAGGCAGCAGTGAAGTATGGTGGAGAGCAATACAATATACAATAATGCATGTCTGAAGGCAGCAGTGAAGCATGGTGGAGAGCGGTACAATAATGAGTGTCTGCAGATAGCAGTGAAGCATGGTGGGAAGCGGTGCAATAATGAGTGTCTACAGGCAGCAGTGAAGCATGGTGGAGAGTGGTACAATAATGAGTGGGTGCAGGCAGCAGTGAAGTATGGTGGAGAGCGGTACAATACTTAGTGTCTGTAGGCAGCAGTGAAGCATGGTGGAGAGCAGTACAATAATGAGTGTTTACAGGCAGCAGTGAAGCATGGGGAGAGCAGTACAATATACAATAATGCATGTCTGAAGGCAGCAGTGAAGCATGGTGGAGAGCAGTACAATAATGAGTGTCTAAAACCAGCAGTGAAGCATGGTGAAGAGCGGTACAATAATGAGTGTCTGCAGGCAGCAGTGAAGCTTGGTGGAGAGCAGTACAATAATGAGTGTCTAAAACCAGCAGTGAAGGATGATGAAGAGCGGTACAATAATGAGTGTCTGCAGGCAGCAGTGAA
Source organism: Eleutherodactylus coqui (assembly GCF_035609145.1). Taxonomy (NCBI): domain Eukaryota; kingdom Metazoa; phylum Chordata; class Amphibia; order Anura; family Eleutherodactylidae; genus Eleutherodactylus; species Eleutherodactylus coqui. The sequence goes on from NC_089837.1 coordinate 518,618,127, forward strand.
GCATGGGGGAAGCAGTACAATATACAATAATGCATGTCTGCAGGCAGCAGTGAAGCATGGTGGAGAGCGGTACAATAATGAGTGTCTGCAGATAGTAGTGAAGCATGGTGGAGAGCGGTACAATAATGAGTTTCTGCAGGCAGCAGTGAAGCATGGTAGAGAGTGGTACAATAATGAGTGTCTACAGGCAGCAGTCAAGCATGGTGGAGAGCGGTACAATAATGAGTGTCTGCAGGCAGCAGTGAAGCATGGTGGTGGGCGGTAGAATAATGAGTGTCTGCAGATAGCAGTGAAGCATGGGGCTGAGTGGTACAATAATGAGTATCTGCAGGCAGCAGTGAAGCATGATGGAGAGCGGTACAATAATGAGTGTGTGCAGGCAGCAGTGAAGCATGGTGGAGAGCGGTACAATAATGAGTGTGTGCAGGCAGCAGTGAAGCATGGTGGAGAGCGGTACAATAAAGAGTGTCTACAGGCAGCAGTGAAGAATAGTGGAGGGTGGTACAATAATGAGTGTCTGCAGATAGCAGTGAAGCATGGTGCAGAGCAGTACAATAATGAGTATCTGCAGGCTGCAGTGAAGCATGTTGGAGAGCGGTACAATAATGAGTATCTGCAGGCAGCAGTGAAGCATGGTAGAAAGTGGTACAATAATGAGTGTCTACAGGCAGCAGTCAAGCATGGTGGAAAGCGGTACAATAATGAGTGTCTTCAGGCAGCAGTGAAGCATGGTGGAGGGCGGTACAATAATGAGTGTCTGCAGATAGCAGTGAAGCATGGTGCAGAGCGGTACAATAATGAGTATCTACAGGCTGCAGTGAAGCATGGTGGAGAGCGGTACAATAATAAGTGTGTGCAGGCAGCAGTGAAGCATGGTGGAGAGCGGTACAACAATGAGTGTGTGCAGGCAGCAGTGAAGCATGGTGGAGAGCGGTACAATAATGAGTGTCTACAGGCAGCAGTGAAGCATGGTGGAGGGCGGTACAATAATGAGTGTCTGCAGATAGCAGTGAAGCATGGTGCAGAGCGGTACAATAATGAGTATCTGCAGGCAGCAGTGAAGCATGGTGGAGAGCGGTACAATAATGAGTATCTGCAGGCAGCAGTGAAGCATGGTGGAGAGAGGTACAATAATTAGTGTGTGCAGGCAGCAGTGAAGCATGGTGGAGAGCGGTACAATAATGAGTTTCTGCAGGCAGCAGTGAAGCATGGTAGAGAGTGGTACAATAATGAGTGTCTACAGGCAGCAGTCAAGCATGGTGGAGAGCGGTACAATAATGAGTGTCTGCAGGCAGCAGTGAAGCATGGTGGTGGGCGGTACAATAATGAGTGTCTGCAGATAGCAGTGAAGCATGGGGCAGAGCGGTACAATAATGAGTATCTGCAGGCAGCAGTGAAGCATGATGGAGAGCGGTACAATAATGAGTGTGTGCAGGCAGCAGTGAAGCATGGTGGAGAGCGGTTCAATAAAGAGTGTCTACAGGCAGCAGTGAAGAATAGTGGAGGGTGGTACAATAATGAGTGTCTGCAGATAGCAGTGAAGCATGGTGCAGAGCAGTACAATAATGAGTATCTGCAGGCAGCAGTGAAGCATGGTGGAGAGTGGTACAATAATGAGTATCTGCAGGCAGCAGTGAAGCATGGTAGAAAGTGGTTCAATAATGCGTGTCTACAGGCAGCAGTCAAGCATGGTGGAAAGCGGTACAATAATGAGTGTCTTCAGGCAGCAGTGAAGCATGGTGGAGGGCGGTACAATAATGAGTGTCTGCAGATAGCAGTGAAGCATGGTGCAGAGCGGTACAATAATGAGTATCTACAGGCTGCAGTGAAGCATGGTGGAGAGCGGTACAATAATAAGTGTGTGCAGGCAGCAGTGAAGCATGGTGGAGAGCGGTACAATAATGAGTGTGTGCAGGCAGCAGTGAAGCATGGTGGAGAGCGGTACAATAATGAGTGTCTACAGGCAGCAGTGAAGCATGGTGGAGGGCGGTACAATAATGAGTGTCTGCAGATAGCAGTGAAGCATGGTGCAGAGCGGTACAATAATGAGTATCTGCAGGCAGCAGTGAAGCATGGTGGAGAGCGGTACAATAATGAGTATCTGCAGGCAGCAGTGAAGCATGGTGGAGAGAGGTACAATAATGAGTGTGTGCAGGCAGCAGTGAAGCATGGTGGAGAGCGGTACAATAATAAGTGTCTACAGGCAGCAGTGAAGCATGGTGGAGAGCAGTACAATAATGAGTGTTTGCAGATAGCAGTGAAGCATGGTGCAGAGCGGTACAATAATGAGTGTGTGCAGGCAGCAGTGAAGCATAGTGGAGAGCGGTACAATAATGAGTGTCTACAGGCAGCAGTGAAGCATGGTGGAGAGCGGTACAATAATGAGTATGTGCAGATAGCAGTGAAGCATGGTGCAGAGCGGTACAATAATGAGTGTGTGCAGGCAGCAGTGAAGCATGGTGGAGAGCAGTACAATAATGAGTGTGTGCAGGCAGCAGTGAAGCATGGTGCAGAGTGGTACAATAATGAGTGTCTGCAGGCAGCAGTGAAGCATGGTGGAGAGCGGTACAATAATTAGTGTCTGCAGGCAGCAGTGAAGCATGGTGGAGAGCGGTACAATAATGAGTGTGTGCAGGCAGCAGTGAAGCATGGTGCAGAGCGGTACAATAATGAGTATCTGCAGGCAGCAGTGAAGCATGGTGCAGAGCAATACAATAATGAGTATCTGCAGGCAGCAGTGAAGTATGGTGGAGAGTGGTACAATATTGAGTATCTGCAGGCAGCAGTGAAGTATGGTGGAGAACGGTACAATAATGAGTGTCTGCAGGCAACAGTGACATATGGTGGAGAGCGGTACAATAATGAGTGTGTGCAGGCAGCAGTGAAGTATGGTGCAGAGCGGTACAATAATGAGTATCTGCAGGCAGCAGTGAAGCATGGTGCAGAGCGGTACAATAATTAATGTCTGCAGGCAGCAGTGAAGCATGGTGGAGAACGGTACGCTGCAAGTTAGTTTATGGTGCTTTTCGGAGCTGATAGTTTCCCTTCAAGCTTTGTCAAGATTTTATTTAGTTAAATCTGCACCAATCCTGCTTCAAATCCACAACAGATCTGTGTGCTAAAACTCTTCCATTAATGTTCATGGAAATCCTCACCATAGTCTATGTGACTTTTTTCCAGCGCAGATTTGTCATCCGCATGCTGCAAAAATAAAAACCTCCGTCAGGAAATCCACACTTGCATGTGCCCCATTGAAAAGTGCTTGAATTCAAGTGCAAATCAGCAGACTGTGAGGCTGAGTCCGCCATGCCAATATATAGCTATAAATGAGGATTTGTATATTTGGCCCACGACTTCTGTACGGTCAGGTGACCTCACGGTGGCTTCTAACATGTCTTATGATTTACAGTAGGGGGTACAGTACATTATAACGCCCTGGACTGATACAGGGTGGGCTATGGAGAAGTAGCTGTCTAAAAGAAAATCGGTCTTTGTCGCCGACAGCCACCAATCACACCGCAGCGTCGATTTCAGCACACTCTTATGAAAGCTGTCTAAGGGTGCGTTCACACGAAGCGGTGATGCTGCAGATCCGTGGCAAATTTCTCTGCATTTTCAATCAAAAACTCTGTCAAAATCCACACATTGGTACATATCCCAGCTGATTCAATAAGATACAGCGCCCCCTCACCGTTAAAGTCTTCGTGCTGTCAGCGCACCCCTTCGCCCAGTGGCCTCTGATGAGCACAGCACCGCTGGTCAGAAAGTGGCATCACCTGACCAGTAGCGCTGTGCTCACTAGAGGCCGCCAGGTATCGGGTGAAGGAGTGCGCTGACAGCACAAAGACTTCAACGGTAAGGGGGCGCTGTATCTTATAAAATGCACCAATAGGGTGGATTTTGACTCAGAATTTGATGCAGAATTTCCATTACATGCAAACATACCCTTGGATAGCTTTCAGAAGAGTATGGTGGCCGGCTACTTCTCCGTGGCCGTCCGGTACGGTATATAATAGTTCTATAGGGGTGTAGTTAAAGGCTCATGGGCCCGGGTGTCAAAGTTTATCTTGGGGTCTCCAACTTCTCTTAACCCCTTAACGCAGAAGCTTCTGGGCCCCAATGCAAAACCTGCAACAGGGCCCCCAACTATAATACTTTATTCCTAGTACTGGGCTGCCTATTTGGAGAGGAGAGGCCTTATGGGCCCCTTAGGCTCCTCGGCCCGGGTGCAACCGCATCCCCTAATGTTACACAAGTGGTTCTATTCCCTGCAGTATGCGGTCCATTACAGCCCCCCAGGATCCTGCAGGTCTCTCTCTGTTCTTGTGACTTTGCGCACATTCCATGTTTACGAGATCACGGCAGACACTTTAATTACACACATTATAACCCACCAGACGTGTGCGCTCGTTCATGGGGTAATCACACGGTTAATCCCGCTATTCACAGATAGGAGAGCTCAGTGAGGATGCCTACACAGAGGATCAGTACAGGGATCTTCGGAAATACTCTGTGCCGCTGTGAACCGCGCGCCTTACACTGCTCAATTCTATCACCTTTCACACTAGATCACTGCGCCGACAACCCTCTTTGTGGCCGGGAATTTAAATCAGGGGCGTAACTAGAGTGCTGAGACCCAAACCAAACTTTTGAATGGCCTCCATAAGTGTTTATTAACTCTGGGTAAAAGTTGGGACAAGGGCCGGCTGAGTAGCCGTAAAAACACAGATTGCGCCAAAGTTTCCACCACGGCCTTGTGAATGAGCAGAGCATGCTGGGAGAACTGTAGCGCACAGACGATCAGCCAAGTAGATTAAAGGGGTTTTCCAGGATTTGGGGTGCTTTTAGACAGAACATTAAGCGTTCAATAAAATCGAGCGAAAGATTCTAATCATTCGATCTAAATGTGAGCCAACAACTGAACGGCGATCGTTTACTCTTAGTTCATTGGTCATTTTAGGCAGGCATAAAAATCATCAATGGCGCATTGAAAGACTCAACGATTCTTGTTTGAATAAGCCAACGATACCTTTGCCCGTCTGAACCAGCTGCACGAGGGCGAACCAACTAGCGTCACCCACCCGTTCAAACGATAATCGGCTCGTCTAAAAGGAGCCTTAACCTCAGGATAGGTGATTAACAGCTGATTGGTGGGGATCCGCTACCTGAAGATCAGCTGTTTGAAGCGGCCGTAGCACTCAGTCCATTCCAGGCACCATACTGCGCCTATAATAGTACCTCAATCCCATTTATTTGAATGGTACTGTGCTGCTCTCAGGCCATGTGACCGGTGAACGTGACATCACGAGCCGGAGAAGAGGCCACAACGCTCACATTCAGGCTGCATTCCCACGAACGTATATCGGCTCGGTTTTCATGCCGAGCCGATATACGTCGTCCTCATGTGCAGGGGGGGAAGGATAGAAGAGCCAGGAGCAGGAACTGAGCTCCCGCCCCCTCTCTGCCTCCTCTCCGCCCCTCTGCACTATTTGCAATGGGGAGAGGCGGAACGGGGGTGGGGCTAATTCTTGTAATTTAGCTCCGCCCCCGTCTCGCCTCCTTTCATTGCAAATAGTGCAGAGGGGCGGAGAGGAGGCAGAGAGGGGGCGGGAGCTCAGTTCCTGATCCTGGCTCTTCCAGCCTCCTCCCCCTGCACACAAGGACAACGTATATCAGCTCGGCGTGAAAACCGAGCCGATATACGTTCGTCTGAATGCAGCCTGAGACTGCTGAATGCAGGTATCCTGAGCAGCAAGATCTCCACCAATCACCTATTGATGAGTGACCTATCCTTAGGAAAGGTCATCAATAGTTTAGCCCTGGAATCCCCCTTTAAATGCAAGTAAAGGCATGGGGGGACAACAAACCCCAGACTCCAAAATAAATTTGCATGTCAGAACAGACCCCTAAATTAGTTTAGGCGGTTGCTCAGACCCCTAAATTAAGAGCCCAGATCAGATGCCTAAATTTATGTCGAGATGAGAACACCATAAATTACGAAGTGACTTGGTGGCCACAAGCAATGCTTTAGTAGTCTATTCCAGCTCTGTGTCTTCTGGAGTCTTCCAAAAGTTGATTACATGGAGACACTGTTCATAATAACCAATCTTTCTTGAAAAGAACAAATCTGTCAGTAACCAGGCTTTGTGTGCCTTTATTTATGGGCAAAGCACCTGTGAAATCAGCACTTCCACTCTCATCTTTCTAATTGTTTGCCAATTTGCTTTTGGAGAAGTCGTTCACTTACTTTTTCTCCCTGCACTGTAGATGATTACTTTATGTCACGTCTATGCATCTCAAAAGCACCACACTCAGCACGGACACAGGGTGACGTTCACAACCACTGAACAGTATGCTGAACAGTAGCTCCACTCCAGGGAGAAGGAAGCCTGGCCCTAACCTAGCAGGAGGGTGAAGGGTCCCTGCCTCGAAGCGGAGTAATCGCCTCGATACAGGCGGCCCCACAGTCTTCTTCCTGAGCCCTGACTGTCCCCAGAGAGCCCCATGGAGAGACGAACTGAACAGCAAAGCAAAATGAAAACAGAGATACAACTGAAAAGTAAATCACAGCAACTTATCTGTACGTAACTGTACACCCAGCACAGAGGAACTCTCATACTCCTCTGTAGAGCAGAATAAGCAGCACTGAGCACAAGGAGGGGTGAGAATATAAAGCTTCTCCACACCTGAGGACTAGCACAGCAATTAGAGACCCCACCTCCAACCTTCTCCCAGGCATTCCTAATCCAGCATGCATCATGCAACAAAGAGAGACAGCACCAGGAGTCTCTGCACATAGAGCATTAACCCTTGTCCTGCATAACAAGGCGACAGGTCTTGCCCTACATCGAGGCCACCATGCCACAACGCTGTCACGACTGACAAGCCATGACACTCCATGTACTCAATAAAAGAAACCAGCATTTTGCCACCTTAAATGAGCAATCCAGTGATTTCAACTGAAACGGTGTCATACACTTCCTGCCAGATTCCCCCACAGATTAAGCAGATAACTGAGGGTCTGAGCTGCTGGTAGATACTTGTAGTAAGAAAGGATTTGTCCAAAGTGACTAACAGGGTGGTACCAATAGGTGGCACCAGAGAGACAGTTTTCTTCTTTTCGGAGGAGCATTATTTTGCATACTTTGACAGAACCCTTTAATGCAGCCTTAACACAATTGTAACTTGAGGTTTCGAAATACAAAACATGAAACTTCCAGATAATAAATCTCTCATAATGAGTCTCAGAAGTTAATGTGACTTCAGGCGTCTTATCAGGATTCCTATTAATTTCCTTGATGTTCAGATGAGGCGTCTTCAGACATTTCACAGATAAATATCAGACATTCTATTAAAATAACATCCTTGGATAAGAACTACCAGCAGACACTCGGTTCTGTCTCTGTGAACTATTGCGCATGTCAGACACGTTACATCAAGCGTCTCCCCCACTTTGTATCTATTGTCAGCCGCGCAGATTTCGTTCACTCCTAAAAGATTTCTTTGATCTAATGTGTCTCTCTTGGCCCATTAGTTGAATGCAATCAATTGGTCCCCCAATTCAGACTGTGGAGAACGGACTGCAGCGATATTTAATAGGGTGACTGAAGGGAAATCCAGCAAAACCCCCTCTCCCCTCCCCCCATCGCCCTCCACCATCACCATCTTATGGCAGGCTGATAGAGATGAGCGAGCATACTAGTTTCCGGTGTTTTTGCACCCGAGCACCGCTTTTTCCGAGTAACTCACTACTCGGACGAAAAGATTCGGGGGGCGGCCGAGGGTTGGCGCGGTGGAGCGGCGGGTAGCAGTGGGGAACAGGGGGGAGCTCTCTCTCTCTCCACCCCCACTCCCCTCTGCAACCCCCCGCTCACCCCCGGCGCCCCCTGAATCTTTTCGTCCGAGTAGTCAGTTACTCGGAAAAAGCGGTGCTCGAGTGCAAAAACACCCGGACCGAGTACGCTCGCTCATCTCTACAGGCTGAGAATTTCCAGAATCTTTAATACAGAACATCAAGGTTCTGATTAATGGAAATATTCTTTGAATGTCGCGCCCCGAGGATTTGCTTAACTGTTTATCTTGTTTTCTTTGTTTTTTTTAAAAGAGGCAATGAAGAGCAATACTGCAATAACCGCCCATGTAATATGCTATATAGTGCCTAAATAATATCACCATACAGTGTCCACATACACAGTGCACAGATAATACATCTAGAGAATAGCTACATAGTACTTCTATATAGCCCTACATAATATAACTATAGAGTAGCTACATAATACTCCTATACAGTGCCCACATAACGTAACTATAAAGTAGCTGCAAAATAGTTCTATGCAGCCATAGCATAATGATTTTATACAGAATCTACATAATACTTGCATACAGTGCAGCATAATACAAGTATAGGTAGCCATATAATATGTCTATGCTGTGCACACATAATACTACTATATAGTGCCTAAATTATACTTCTATACGTGCGCACATAATACAACTACAGAGTAGCTACACAATAATTCTATGCGGTACCTACATAATAACTCTATGCAGTGCCCACATAATACTGCCATACAGTGCCCACACAATACTTCTGTACAGTGCCCACATAATACTGCCATACAGTGCCCACATAATACTGCCATACAGTGCCCACATAATAATGCTATGCAGTGCCTACATAATACTTCTATACAGTGCCAACATAATACTGCTGTGCAGTGCCCACATCTTTGTATACAGTGCTGATAATGCCACTGGGCCAATATCTAAGATAAACATATATTGTTCTCTAATAGAACAATGGACCATGGAAGGAAAAAAAATCTAAAACTTTTTGAACTGATTTACTGTGCCTCTAAACGGATTCGACTTCAGGCTAGATCGGAGGGCTGCACCTGAGGATCCGGCTAGAGGCAGTACAACAGGGTACTAGAGCCTCCATGCCCGCCTGTATCACATCACGTATCCAAGCTAGAGGCGGTACAACAGGGTACTAGAACCTCCATGCCTGCCTGTATCATGTCTTGTATCCAGGCTAGAGGCTGTACAACAGGCTACTAGAGCCTCCATGCCCACCCATATCACACCTTGTATCCAAGTTAGAGGCAGTACAACAAGGTACTAGAGCCTCCATGCCCGCCTGTATCACATCATGTATCCAAGCTAGAGGCGGTACAACAGGGTACTAGAGCCTCCATGCCCGCCAGTATTACGTCTTGTATCCAGGCTAGAGGCGATACAACAGGGTACCATATGGAACCACAATAAATTACCCTTTTGCTCTGATGTGGTCCGGTTTCAGATTCACTAACTCCTCTTCTTGCCCACTTTCTCATATCCATTAAGTTATATTGCACTTGTTGTTTCAGTTGTGGATGATTTCCCTGATCGGGCCGGTGGTCCGTGACCCCACTTCCCCTTCATTCAGTTAGTTCCGGGCATGCGTCGCTCCATTAAGAGTAGACGGCTTCCTGTTATGTCCTGGAGCAGTGCTCCATTGCTTACTTCAGTGATGAAAGGTTGGATATTCTATATGGCGGTTCTTTGTGATACCGCCATGCGCATGCCCACGCCCCAGTATGACAATTGGGAAAGAAAGTAACCAATTGAGCCTGCTCTATGAATGGATCAAGTGTTTGCCAGACAGCACAGTGCTAATGTGTCTGGGAGGTGTAGTATAGGGCTGCCGGGAGTGACATCATGGGAAGCAAAGGATGTCAACAAACCCAACGCATGCCGGATGGATGGGGAGACTGCTGCAAAGCATGTATCATATCCATCAAAAACCTATTTAATAGTACGTATTATTGAAGCAAGATAATGCCATGGGAATATATTTGGATTTGTGGCGTAGCGAGCAGACACTTCTTTACATGTGTAGTTGGATATTTGTAACAGTCTCAGTCGTGACCCGTGTGGATGTGTTTCTGTGGTCTCCAACCCAGGTCCAGTAATCAGTTGGGAGGTATAACGCACCAGGTCATTATACAGGGCAGGATGTTTGTGGCAATCAAGTTAGTGCTGTGCAGTCGTAGTAGTGAACACAAGTAGCTGTGAACCAGTGGTGTCAGGCGGTGTGGTCGGGCCTTATAACTTCAGAGAACCCTTGTTGCCTTTGTGAAGAGGTTGAGAGAAGCAGAATTATGTGAGCTGTGCATCTATTCCCTGGAACCTCCTGTCCTGAAGAGTGAATGCCCGGACAGTAGGACTGTAGTAGCTGCGGTACCCCCGGTCATATACTCTTGTGTTGCTGAAAGCAAGAGAGCCTCAACTGTAAGTATTGTGAGTATTGTCAATATGTTGAGTGTCCATGGAGCCACAAGAGGTCTTAGCATACAGTAGCTAAGAACAAGGCTGGGACAAGAGGTAGGCACCTGCCTAGGGCGCCATCTTGCCATGGCTCAGGGGGGGCATAAATTTAATGAAAAAGGGAAAAACCTTGCACTGTTTAGCTTTATAAACAATGTGCGGTTCCATCAGGGTCTATATTAAAAGGGTTGTCCAGCTGTAAACTATTGATGGCCTATTCTCAGGTCATCAATAGCAGATTGGCGGTAGTCTGTGTTCTGGGACCTCCGCCGATCAGCTGTTTGCTGGGCCAGTGCGCTCATTCATTGAGTTAATTTCTGCAGGAAGCAGGCAGCTCTGTTCCCACTGCAGTGGCCAGGCTTGGTATTGAAGGCCAAATTCACACATTAATTTCAATGGGACCTTAGTCTGTAATACCAAGCCTGACCACTGCAGTGGTAACGGAGCTGATTGCTTTCTCTATAAATCAACTCAGTGATTGAGCCTCTGTAACAGTGAAGCTTGATTTAAGGGGTCTGTACTAACTATGGCGGTTGATGTAAGCGGTCTATATTAATCATGATGAGTTATCCAGGGGATCTGTATTAACATGAGGCTCTAGTACCCTGTATTGCTGCCTCTAGTTTGGATACAACATGTGATACGGGAGGGCATGGAGGCTCTATTACCCTGTTGTACTGCCTCTAGTTTGGATACAAGATGTGATACAGGCTGGCATGGAGGCTCTAGTACCCTGTTGTACCACCTCTAGCTTGGATACAAGATGTGATATGGGCGAGCATGGAGGCTCTAGTACCCTGTTGTACTGCCTCTAGCTTGGATACAAGATGTGATACAGGTGGGCATGGAGGCTCTAGTACCCTGTTGTACCGCCTCTAGCTTGGATGCTAGATGTGATATGGGCAGGCATGGAGGCTCTAGTACCCTGTTGTACCACCTCTAGCTTGGATGCAAGATGTGATACGGGTGGCATGGAGGCTCTAGTACCCTGTTGTATCACCTCTAGCTTGGATGCAAGATATGATACGGGCGGGTATGGAGGCTCTAGTACCCTGTTGTACTGTTTGTAGCTTGGATACATGATGTGATACAGGCAGGCATGGAGTCCCTAGTACCCTGTTGTACCGCCTCTAGCTTGGATACAAGATGTGATACAGGTGGGTATGGAGGCATACAGGCTCTGTATGCTATTCTGCAGCATGTCAATCCTCATTTACTGTAACTGAACTAATAGATCCTGCAAACTTGTAGGCTGTGGAAGTCGGCGTCCCAGATGTTCCCATACATATTCTATTGGCAATAAATCTGGTGACCGTGCAGCCACAGAAGTGTGACAATGTTGTGGGGGCTTTCTGTGACCCCCTTGTATGTGCGGCCGAGCATTATCCTGCTGCCTCTTGGAAGCCGCCATGAAAGGAACACATGTGGCTGCAGGATGTCCTGAACATATCGCTGAGCTGTCATTGTCCCTCGTACCACTACCAGGGGTGACCGACTGTTCTATGCGATGGCCCCATCACACCAGCAGGGACCAGTGTGCTGCTCCACAGCAATGGCAAGATTCGTTACTGAAGATAACCTGGTTCCATGCCTAAGCAATCCAGTTTCATGATTCACAACACCACTGCAAACTGAGGCGACGGTGGGTGTCAAAGGGCGTACAAATAATGGGCGCTTTGAGACCAAATGTCCTTTAGCCAAGTGCCTGTAAATGGTCCCTACAGACACAGGGAGGTAACGATGGCGCTCCTGTCTCTAGATGGCGGACAATGAAACAGTTGGAGCTCCTGGTGCTTGTCAAATGATCAGACGCTCCTCTCTACTGGTGGTCTGTAGGGGGCGTCCTGAGCCCGGTCACCTTGTGTGCCCTCACACATCCACTGGTCCCAACACCTCCTAACAGTCTGGTCAGACGCTCCTCTCTACTGGTGGTCTGTAGGGGGCGTCCTGAGCCCGGTCACCTTGTGTGCCCTCACACATCCACTGGTCCCAACACCTCCTAACAGTCTGGTCAGACACTCCTCTCTACTGGTGGTCTGTAGGGGGCGTCCTGAGCCCGGTCACCTTGTGTGCCCCCATTCACTGGTCCCAACACCTTCTAACAGTCTGGTCAGATGCTCCTCTCTACTGGTGGTCTGTAGGGGGTCCTGAGCCCGGTCACCTTGTGTGCCCTCACACATCCACTGGTCCCAACACCTCCTAACAGTCTGGTCAGACGCTCCTCTCTACTGGTGGTCTGTAGGGGGCGTCCTGAGCCCGGTCACCTTGTGTGCCCCCATTCACTGGTCCCAACACCTTCTAACAGTCTGGTCAGATGCTCCTCTCTACTGGTGGTCTGTAGGGGGTGTCCTGAGCCTGGTCACCTTGTGTGCCCTCATCCACTGGTCCTAATACCTCCTAACAGTCTGGTCAGATGCTCCTCTCTACTGGTGGTCTGTAGGGAGCGTCCTGAGCCTGGTCACTTTGTGTGCCCCTATCTACTGGTCCCAACACCTCCTAACAGTCTGGTCAGACTCTCCTCTCTTGGTCTGTAGGGGGCGTCCTGAACCCGGTCACTTTGTGTGCCCTCACACATCCACTGCTCCCAACACGTGCTAACAGTCTGGTCAGAACGGCCTGGTGGGGGACAATTTATTGCTACGACCATCCAGCTTCTCACACCCCAATAATGCGCCCCTCTCAGACTCTGGTAACGGGGTGACATCTCTTCTCTGCGTTGTAAAGGCATCCAGTGGTCAACAAGTTCTACACAAGCGGAAGAAGAGGTCACTGCACACAAGGAGCCCCGTCTTATAGGCAAGATGAGGGGGACAACTTTTAGGGCCTCCGGTGACAAGACCGTTCATCTAATCACCACAACTCTCATCATTTGTAGAACGACGACTCCTTCTAGGTGCTTCATTCTATTTGACAATTCGTGGATTTGCAACGTTCCGGAACCATCTATTGTGTTGAAGTGAAGGAACCGCTGCTTCCCATTAAAGCGACTGTATCCCTCATTCAGTTGTCAAGTGAAGCTCGTTCTTGTGGACCGGATTCTGCGCTCCTTCTGATCCAGCGGCCCGTGACGGTTCCCCACGGGCTGAGTAGCTGGGCGATTCGAAGTCTTTATTTTAAAGGACGCGTTCTTCATCCCTCCTGTAAATGCAGCCGCACACCATTTTATCCTCCACGCTGTTCCGTATCAAGAAACTTCTCAGTTTTTTCCTTTCGACTCGGCTCTCCCTCCCGGTTCAAAATCTCCATGCCTCCTCCTGCTGTCAGGATGCTCAGCACAGCCAGCAGGGCCTCCCCTGGGAGGTGTAGTCTTCCAGTAGTCACCTCCCTATATGCGAGCCTAGGAATTCCATCCGGCAGAACTACGCCTCCCACAATGCTCTGCAGCAGGCTTCTCCCTCAGCACATTGATTGGCCTGTGGTCCTGAGGAATGATGTCATTACAAGAAAGCAGAGAGAGAGAGAACTCCAGTGCATTCATTGTGCATGGAGCAGCGGACAGGGCTTGCACTGCATTGACAATCTAGCATTGTCCCTGTAGGCAGGAGCCTCCTTCTCGCCCCATGACCTGCTGATCCCATCTCTTTACGCCCGACTCTTCTCGTTGTGTATGCATCCCACTCAAGGTGAGTCATGCAATGGCTTTGTCTTCTAGCATTTTTTTGCATGCAATGATGCTGCTAAGTTGCCCTTGCAGGGCTTGTCACCCCGGCCAGCGAGATGCCTGGCAACTTCCATGCGCCGGCTGCCGCTCTCTGCAATGCTGTGCGAGTCATTAAAGGGGTCTCGCCGCTTTTCCCTTTGCAGGCGGAGAAATATTTGGCTGCAGGATCCTTGCCAGGCAGCATCTGGATATCCTTAGGCTGTCACATTGCTATTATAGGCAGCTCCGTGGTACCCGCCGCTGCAGCCAGGGGTTCACTTATTATTGCCTTTCACGTCCTATGGACATAATACGGAACATATAATATTTGGCGAGGATTGATGTGCAAGTTGGGATGATGAAACCGAATGATGGAGTGCTGTCATTGCACGGACCGGAGTTAAAGGGGGATTCTGTCTGTACGTACGGTGACGGCGGCGTGCGCACTACGTGCGGTAGTATTAGTAGTACTTTGTCCTCGTCACGCTGGCATCATGGCTTCTGGTTATAATGGAGTTAAAGGCAGAAGGAGACCCCGAATCCTGACTTATAAAGGGGTACCAGTATTATTGGCGCTGCGCTATTTCATACCGGAGACGCCACGGACTGAGAATAACGCCCAGTGTGAATAGAGGCGTATTCTTATTATTACATGTGTTATTAGGACGCGTTATCAGATTTATCATTATTAGGGCTACTTCTATTTTGGCTCACACATGAGCGTTTACCGCCAGCGTATCTCCCGCAGCAGCGCGCAATACCCATACATCATCTTGGTGTGTATGCACGTGTAATATTCGCCAGGATAGCGCATGCTGCGTTTTTTTGTACACGCATTGTTTGCACGCTGTGTGTTACAGGCGCCGTTGAAAGTAACGTAAAGTTTTCTCCTGAGTACTAGGCGCAAAAAGCCTGCGTGCGTAAGCGCCCCGACTCATGAACGTATTCGCACGCGTAATACGCAGAGAATAGAACCCATTGACTTCAAGGATCTCGTTCTCATTTCTCTTTTTTTCGCACAAACGGGAAAAAAACGCAGCATGCTGTACTTTTCTGCGCACAAAGGTCCCCATAGCTGTCTATGGGAGGTGCGCGAATGCACACGAAATACGCATACAAATGCGCAATACGCAAGAACACATGTGGACCTCATTAGGTTAAATATCCTTTTAAAGCACGGTGGGGGAGGGGTGTCCCACGCTGCTTTGTGAAAGTACAGTAATATTCGCCAGTACAGCCACAAAAGCGCATCGTTCACGGTGAAAATGCGTTATGCGAGTGCTTTGCACATACGCTCATGTGAAGGTTAGTTTCTAGTATTGCTTTTTTTCTTTTGATTTACGATGTTTTTCTACATAATAACAGATATTACTGCGCCATTTTGCAGCGGTCCCAAATCATGCGCAGTCGGCACATCAACTTTCTGCGCAATCATCTTCGGTAATATTTATTTTAGCTGAAATGTTCATTATTGTCATTACTTGATACATAAGTGTCGTCTGCGGACACTCTCAGTGAAGTCGCTGGCATTACACAGGGGGTCACTTACTTTTGTGCTTAGAATTAAATAATCAAGTTGCGACCCCTTTACTTTCCCAATTCAGGCCCTAGCAGTACGAGAAATAGCAACCAATCACAGCGCAGCTTTCCTTCTACCGCAGCAGTGTAAGAAATGAAAGCTGAGTTGTGATTGGTTGCTATTGGCAACAAAAATTGCAGGGGAAGTCAATGAGTTTTCGATTTTCAGTCGCCCTATTCTCATCTGTACAAGGAAAGACCAGAAGCAATGGGATGAAACTGAAAGGGGGGAGACACAGATTAGATATTAGACAGTGAGGGGGATCAGTGAGTGGAACAGGTTGCCACGGGAGGAGGGGACTGCAATCGTTTTTTTTTTTTAAACGCAGCCATAGACTTGCATAAGCAATTTTCATCTGAAAATCGCACCAAAATAGGATGTGAAGCCATTTTATTTTACATCAGCGTGTCCTGTTGTGGTCCGTGGACCAAAATTGCGCATTAATGTCAATAGGATTGCGTAAATACTCGTGAATAGTAGTCGCTATGCGTTCGCAGCTGCTATTGGTTCGCACAATTTAACGCTCAGACAGCTGTGGTGTTCTAGTGTGTGTGAAGGAGCCCGAAAGTCGCAGTTCTGACACACGCCATATTTATAAAAGTGGGCAGGGGTTAAAAAAGGGGTGTGGTCTCCCGGGTCCATTGGATTTACTACACAAACCAGTGAAAATTATCGCAGAGATGCTGTAGATATTAATTATGATTTAGGCCGAGTCACGCGGCCGCGTCGGATTCCAATGCAGGATATGACTCGATGCCGGCCAGTGACCCCCGCTTACCTCTCCGGATATTTTCTCTTCTGTGCTGCAGATGTATCAGCCAACGCGCCGGTGCACATGCGCAGTGCAGAGAAGGCCGCGCCAACAATGACGAGGATCCACAAAGATTTCAAAATTGACATTCACTGCAATGGAAGCCGTCCGTGCGAGTCCCGCACGAAAGAAGAGCATGCTGCGATTCTTCCTCCACAAGCGAAAATTGCAAGTGATTTCCGCTCGTGTGCGTGGAAGAATCATTTTGCATTGCATGCTATGGACGGACATTGCTGCGGATTCTGCTGCTAGACGCCCGCTGCGGATTCCACAGCAAAAATCTGCTCGTGTGCATTGGGTCTTGTGCTAGTTTATGCTTCAGTCTGGCGTGGGACCGGACCACGATGCGCCTACTTATTCAGAGCTGTGCGCCTCTTCATAAACTTGGCACATGTAACTCTGCATTTACACCCCCTTCACAGAATCCTAGAATGGTAGAGTTGGAAGGGACCTCCAGGGTCATCGGGTCCTCCAGGGTCATTGGGTCCTCCATGGTCATCGGGTCCAACCCCCTGCTCAGTGCAGGATTCACTAAATCATCCCAGACAGATGTCTGTCCAGCCTCTGAAGACTCACATAGAAGGAGAACTCCCCACCTCCTGTGGTAACCTGTTCCACTCATTGATCCCCCTCACTGTCTAATATCTAATCTGTGACTCCTCCCTTTCAGTTTCATCCCATTGCTTCTAGTCTTTCCTTGTACAGATGATAATAGGACTGATCCCTCTGCACTGTGACAGCCCTTCAGATATTTGTAGACGGCTATTAAGTCTCCTCTCAGCCTTCTCTTCTGCAAGCTAAACATTCCCAGATGCTTTGACCGTTCTTCGTAGGACATGATTTGTAGACCGCTCACCATCTTGGTAACTCTCCTCTGAACTTGCTCCAGTTTGTCTGTCTTTTTTAACGTGGGGCCCGCAGATCTGGACACAGTATTCCAGATGAGGTCTGACTAAGGAAGAGTAGAGGGGATAATGACCTCACATGATCTAGACTCTATGCTTCTCTTAATACATCCCAGAATTGTGTTTGTCTTTTTGGCTGCTGCATCACATTGTTGACTCATGTTCAGTCTATGATCTATTAGTATACCCAAGTCTTTCTCACATGTGCTGCTGCTTAGCCCAATTCCTCCCATTCTGTATGCGCTTTTTTCATTTTTCTTGCCCAGATGTAGGACTTTGCATTTCTCCTTGTTAAATACCATTCTGTTAGTCGCTGCCCACTGTGCAAGCTTTTCTAGATCTTTTTGAATACTCTCTTTCTCTTCCCTGGTGTTAGCTATCCCTCCTAGCTTTGTGTCATTGGCAAATCAGTTTCCCATCAGTTCCCAGAAGCGTATGCATACTTGCTCGCGCTTGAGCACAGCGTATTTGTGGACTGAATGATGCTTTTTTGTAGGCGTCTCTTACTGTAGTTTTTGCGCCCGCAGGTCATGTTCATTTGCACATGGCAAGCAAAGACGCAACGATGGAAATGGCTAATGAGTTCTAGATGTGTTCTTATTCCCGCACAATTACGCCCTGCTTCACGCATCTCCTAGCGTATTTCCTGCACATTTGCGCATCCCGGTTTTGCAGAAGAATAGAGCGTGCTGCTTTTTGTGTGTGACTGAAATGTGCAGGAAAAATACGCGCATGTGAACGAAACCATCGAAATCAATGGGTTGTATTTTCACGTATTGCATGCGCAAATACACTTGTGTGCAGGCGAGCTTAGAACACTGATAAAAGTCGTTACATCCAATTATCTCTATTATCATTATTTTTATTATTTAGGCTCCTTTGGCGCCTACGTTCCTCGGGGGGATTCCCCTCCTACTAAGTGACGCATTGATTGTTGGGGTCCAACTGCAAGGACCTTTACTAATCTCAAGGATGAGGGGGTTTTGTGGTCCCCTTGGCATGCGCCACGAGACACATCGCTCCATGGAGTGTGGAAGCCTTTGATTTTAGCAGCCGTGGGGTACCGCTGGTCGGCCGGCCACGGCTCGGTGCCTAAACCTGCTTAGGTGGGCAGACATCTTTAAAGGGGTTATCTTATAAGCGCGCAAAAAACCCCTGCTGGTGTGAGCGACCCGACACGTATCAATGAGCTATTGGCATAGTGTGTTGTGCGAGCGACTCGTTAATACCCATGTGAAAGCGGATTAAGGAGAAGCCCACCCTCAACCCTCTTTATCCGTCATTATGGTTCGCGGCGGTATTTTATCGTAGCTGGCTTCAGGCGCCGCGGCTGCAGGGTGTTTTTTTTATTTCTTGCTCTGTCGCTCAGTGACGCTATGTATAAACGCCATATACGTATAATCGTCCGTGTGAAAGCAGCCTTAAACTGCGAGTTCAGCTCTGCTACATAATGCACACGCTTTGTGTAGATGAACACGGACCGCGGTCTGCCTTCCCCGCAGCGCGGCCGAGAGATCACTTTTTAATTGCGTTTTCATGATGAGGTTTAGATTGTTGGGCGCTACAAGTGGAAAAGCGCTTCGGATTCACCAACGGGTCCTTTAATAATAACTATTGCGCCATAATTGGGTTTTGTTTACATCTGCATTGACCGACCGCGGCGGACCCTTATATAAGTCAGTGGGGGCCATTGGACGCTGTTGGGTCCGTCATGTAACCCATCCGTTGCGGCTGCAGTAACTTTATTTCTGCCACTGTGATACAAGAAAGCGAAGTGAGTCTTACGGAGGAGGCGTCCCGGTAACATCGGGCTTATTCACACGACCGCAGTTCCACAGGTATTCAGCCACCCACATATCTGCGCGTAACGTTCCTGTGCAATGGCCTGCGTTTTTTTGCACACGTATTGGCGTATTTTACCGCACTTCGTCCACGGACAAGGGCGTGTGCATAGCGCACTGCAAAAAAATACGGACCGATTGAAATGGCTGATTGGTCTAATGAGTTGCAGACGCGTTGTTTTTCCTGCACAATTACACTACGTATCACGCATCCCCTAGCGTATTTTTTGCACGTATTTTGCATGCATTACTATTGACTTCCAATGGGGACTTTTGGTGTACAATGGCGCAGAAAAATACAGCAGTTGCGTCTTTTTTTTTTGCACGACTGAAATGCGCAGGAAAAATACGCGAATGTGAATGAACCTGATGAACCTGTGGGGTTTTATTCTCTGTGGATTACGCCCGCAACTTTTGCGAGCGCAAATATGTGTTCAGATACAACCGCATGAAGCCGGCCTTAGAGCTCATGCAGACGGGCGGCTGGCGTTACTGTCAGGACTATTCGGATACGGGTTTTTATTCGGAGGCCCATTTATGCCAATGGCTGTGCAGAAAAACGTGGATCACATGAAGATTGAGATCTGTGTGTGCTCCGTTTTTCATCGATTGTTGCTAAGCGACACGAGAAAAAGAATTGGGCGACCTTCCATATTTTTTTTTTTTGCGTGTGGAAAAAATGGATGAATTAAAGAATGGACCCACACAACACGGACGCACTCGGGGACGAACGGCTTAAAATTGGTCCGTTTTTCACAGACCAAAATCGGTCGGACTTGTAAGCAGAACGATCGGCCGCACGTGCTTCTATCCGTCTGTCTACCTGGAAGTCACCGCTGGCACTGGCGTACTGAGTATACCCCCGTTATTCATGGTAGGCGGAGCCCATCAGGGGGAAGCGGTTTGGTTTTAATGACCCCTTTAATAGAGATCTTAGTGTGGCGCAGTAATAACGGCATCAATCAACAAGTAACCCGCGCACATCGCATTTGTGCCGCACGTGCAATTACTTTTTTGTTGTACTTTTTGGACACGTCATCTACATTGAAATGGCCTAACATGCCAATGTGTAATTTTGTGAGTGACAGAATTGCGCATGCAAAATACGTGCTTGTGTGCGAACCCATTGAAATCCATGAATTCTATTCACAGCGCTTTGCGTCCGTAAAATTTGTGCATGCAAATACAGTCGTGTAAATCCTGGTTTTAGGCCGGCTTCACACTGGCATATTTACACGCAAAAAATGTACAGTCGCAATACGCTGTGAATAGAATCCATTGATTGTGGCGTGCGCAAAAACACATCTGCCCATTTTCTCTATATAACGCAGACTAATCAGTAATGTCACGTTGTGATCCTACAAGGAAGGCCGTAACATTCCACAGACCGGAAAAGCAAAAAATACCAGTAAGCATGAAATAAAAAAATATTCACTCATTCAATATCAGTCCGAAAGGCTTTATTACCCCCGGAGCTCGACGTGCTAAAGTCATTTCACCAAGCGTAGCGGCGTGAACGCTGCGCATTACGGTTCCGGTATAACTGCTGCAGCTTTACCCCTCGTAGTCGTCCGCATGAAAAAGTCGTGAGTCTCATATCTGTAAGTATTCGGAATATTTCTGTAGACGCCCGAACATCTGCAACCGATTAACCCCTGAAAGCTGTGGAGTCATCTCCCTCTCCCCGCCGGGCCGCAGGGTGGGGGGTCTTCATGATCCTTGTGGCCCCCTTGAAAATCACATTCCACAGCAACTACAGGATTTTTACAAGGCAGCTTCACACGGGTGTATTTGCAATAAGCAGAGAATAGAGCCCATTGACCGCCCGTTCTCCTGGCGTCGCCACTCCGGAGCGTCATGATGCCAGAACTACACGGACTTAATGTCGCAGCCTCTGATTGGCTGCTGCGGTCACCTGATTTACTATGACATCATCTGTCACAGGAATCACCGGGACCACAGCGGGCTGCAGCGTTGGATCCTGGCGGTGGCGGAGGGGTAAGTATACTTACAGGGGTCCTATAGAAAAAGGGCTGCAGGTCGCTGTTGAGGGGGAATCCACTTGGAATTAGGGCTTCCACAAATGATTAATCCCTATTAAATGAGTATAATCCGTGTGCATCCATGGCGGCCGACATCAGACATCCACTCCTAAGTGCTCCTTCAGACAGGCGTATGCGTATTTGTGCTATGAACGAGGACGATTTGCGCATGTGTCTACACATTGTGCTATACTTTTTTGCGCATGTTGTTTAGAGGCGCCCAACACCCCGCCCTGATGTAAAAGGCTATTTAGCCTAATGAGGTCCAGATGTGTTCTTCTTTTCACAGAATTGCGCAGCGTAGTGCACATTTGCACACCTCCCACAGACTTGAATGGGAGCTTTGCAGGAAAATGAAACATATCCTATTTTTTTGAAGGATTTTGAAGGATGTGAAAGACAGAATGATACTATCGTTGAACGAGTGAATGATATACCCGCTCATTCACTGATGCAAACGAGAAACGGCTGTCAGGCACTCGTGCGCCCGGCCGTCGTCCTGTGTAAAGGCACCTGGTATAATCATTGGTCTTGGCAGCAATAGTTTCTTATGGAGAACATATATCCCAGATCACCTTGTGACGGTCCCAATGCGCTCGCAGTCCCGTGATTTTACCTTAATTAACAGATGGTCCCTCACCCTGGGGGGCCGTACACCTTCAGTACCCATTGGACAAACAATCTGACCCGTCTTCCCCCCAACATTATCTGTCAGGGGGAGTCGGGAGGCCCCATACACATCAGAAAGTTGTCTGGTCTGCTGTGGAAGGCGCATCTGTGTTTTGAGACCTTAAGGCTGGGTTCACACAGGGCGGATTTGCAGCAGAAATTCAGTCCGGAATTTCGCTGCGGCGAATCCGCCTGCAGCCGCTAATCCTGGGTTAAGCCAGCCATGTGGACGAGATTTGTCAAAAATCTTGTCCACACAGGACGGCCAATCCATTGCGGCAAAGTCGGCAGAAGCCGGTGCTGCGGCGCAGATTCCCCGGCCGCAGCATGTCAATTTTTTTTGCCCTTGCGGCCGCACTCTCCTCTATGGGACCACTGGCCACAACAGAGAAGTATGCGGCCAAGCTGCTCCAAAACCTGAGTGCCGTGGGTTTGGAAGCAGCGCTTTCCAGGCTGAAACCGTGAGATTTCCGATGGGATTCCGCCCTATGGGAACGCAGCCTAACCCCTCAGTGACCAGCCGATTATGGGATTTTCATTATTGCATTGCAAGAGCCAGAAATCATCGACATAGATGTATGAGGGCTTGACTTTTTTTTAGTGGGGACAGTTTTAATGGCCCCACTCTGGGGTACATATAACATGTTGTAGAACTTTTATTAAATCTATTTTTGGGGGAGGGGAGACCACCTCAGAGGTTCCACCCTTGTTTTTTCAGTGTTCAGTATACTGTAAAGATAACATACCGTAATATTGGCACCAGTTTGCGGTACATGTGACTTTTGGATTACTTTTTATTGTATTTTTTTCTGAGGCAAAGAAAAGAAAACTAGCAATTCTGGCGTTAGTTTTAATTTTCACGGCCTTCACCAAGCGAGATAATATCTATTATGTGTTGGATTTTTACATTTATTCTTCTATTTTATCCTTTATAAAAAGGTTTTTGTGGGAAAATATGTATTATTTGAGTGGATTTTTTTTGTTTTTAAATAAGCTTCTTGCACCTGAAGGGGTCTTGAAAATGTGATTGTTTGATCGATAGGATCATACACTGCATTACTTATGTAGTGCATTCTACTGCTATGACAGCAGCCTATTAGACTCTGTGGGAGGCGGGGCCTGATGATGATGATTATCTGTTCAGTCGCATCCGACCCTCGGTCACTGCATGGATCAATGTTCTCCACGCATTTCTGTCTTCCACGGCTTCTTTCAGTTCCATGATTGACATGTTGGTGGCGGCCTTGATTGTATCTCGCCATCTGGCCTAATATTCGCAGTTAAATTGCAGATATGGAGACCTTTGTCGGGCTTCCAGCTGCCATGGGGACTCACTGGTAACTTGCGATCCCACTGCAGGATGCTAATGAGTGACAGAAAGAGCCCTCAACCCTTGTCATCTGTTGTCATGCTGCAGTTGCTGTTGATTGTGGCATGTAAGGGGTTAAACTGTCAGGATATGAGGGTACTCTGTTCCTTGCTGTTAGAGCAGGAGCCGGGCTGTCAGTAGTCAGCTAAGCCATTGCCTTAAAAGAGGTAAGTCCATTAGCGGTCGCAGCGCCGCGATTGTCGAGCGGCGTCTGTCCTATTTTTGAGCATTTAGCGCTCCTCATCAGTGATAAAAGACGCGGCTTTGGTGAGCTTAAATTGCGGCGCTTACCACAACCCATGTGTGAGCGAGGCCTTAGGGGTTAAAGCTGGAGCTAGATTCAGGCATGTTCAGTACTACATGAAGCACCCCACATCCTGCCCCAGTATAGCAGCCTGGTATAGTGAAAACTTCAGTAATTTTCTTGCAGACTTTATATCTCACTTCCTCATCATTTTTAATATATCCGCTTGCTGTCGGTGAATTGGAAGTCTTGTTTACAGTCTGTCTGAAAACGTATCCAATATTTCTCACAGCTGAGGGTTTGCTACAATTCTATCCAGTATAAATGATAGGGTAAACAGTCTGATACATTGTAGCAAACATAGATTTGTGTCGCTGCTGACTCAAGTGTTCTGCACTGATACATTGTAGCAAGTTCTCTCTGCTTTTAGGAATATTGGATTTGTAAGGGTTTGGTGTTCACATTCACAGACTGCAAGCAGAGTGCTGGTGACCAACGGAAGGACAAAGTATGTTAGGAAGTTGTGTTCACATCCGTGTCGGAGGTTCCGTCGCCGATTTCCACGAAAATAGAATGGCAGCTAGAAACTAAACGGACCCCATTATAGTCCGTGGGGTCCGCTCCGCAGGAAAACGGAATGAATAACGCAAGTGTGAATGAGCCCTGATATATGACAGCCCATAAAGCACTCAGCGCCAAACTGTTGAGTTCAGCTCTGCTACATATGAAGACGTAAAATATCATTAAATGTCCCCCCTCCCCCCCTATAATACCTCAGTGCGGTCTTGGAGGAATGCAAATGCGAGGATTTCAGCAAATCACATGACAATGTTATTATAAATAGGACTTCTTGCCAGAACGGGTGCCAGGGCTGAGAACCTGAAGCGCGTGCTGCCTCTCATGGCGGCTTCCAGCAGGATAATGCTCAGCCGCACACAAGGGGGTCCAGGAGCCCCCACAACATTGTCACACTTCTGTGGGATGCAAACTTCTACATTCTATGAGATTGTACCATCTAGAGGCTCAGTTACAGCAAATGTGGAGCGAAATGCCACAGGATACCAGACAGAACCTGTATGCCTCCATACCCATATCACATCTTGTATCCAAGCTAGAGGCGGTACGACAGGGTACTAGAGCCTCCATGTCCACCCGGATCACATCTTGTATCCAAGCTAGAGGTGGTACAACAGGGTACTAGAGCCTCCATGTCCACCCGTATCACATCTTGTATCCAAGCTAGAGGCAGTACAACAGGGTACTAGAGCCTCCATGCCCACCTGTATCACATCTTGTATCCAAGCTAGAGGCAGTACAACAGGGTACTAGAGCCTCCATGCCCACCTGTATCACATCTTGTATCCAAGCTAGAGGTGGTACAACAGGGTACTAGAGCCTCCATGTCCACCCGGATCACATATTGTATCCAAGCTAGAGGTGGTACAACAGGGTACTAGAGCCTCCATGTCCACCCGTATCACATCTTGTATCCAAGCTAGAGGCAGTACAACAGGGTACTAGAGCCTCCATGCCCGCCCGTATCACATCTTGTATCCAAGCTAGAGGCGGTACAACAAGGTGCTAGAGCCTCCATGCCCACCAGTATCACATCTTGTATCCAAGCTAGAGGCGGTACAACAGGGTACTAGAGCCTCCATGCCCACCTGTATCACATCTTGTATCCAAGCTAGAGACGGTACAACAGGGTACTAGAGCCTCCATGCCCACCTGTATCACATCTTGTATCCAAGCTAGAGGCGGTACAACAGGGTACTAGAGCCTCCCTACAAGGGGTCGGTTCTCCACAATAAATGACCCTTTTACTCTGATATTGTAATCACTTATTTATAATAACGCTACAATCACAGAGAATGTTTTTCATTCCATCCGACAACTTCCAGGGGAGGGATTGGTGACAATGAGTATATGAGTGTAGAAGAAAACCCTGGCAGCGTGTAGAGGTGCTATATAAAATCCACTCTTATTCTCCCATCACACAGACCGCAACGTTTCAGCCTTTCTCAAGTCAGTGAGTGGATGAATGTCATAACGTATATTGGTATAGAGAGTAGCGTCTGATTTGGAGGACTCGGCACCACCATGGCTTCCCATTCATTTCATTGAAGTAGTACCACATTTCTCCTGTAGTGGCCTCTACAGAAAGAATGTACATATATCTGCAGCCTCCCTTGGCAATAGCAGCTTATCCCTGGGGATTTCAGCTGCTGGCCTACATTCACCAGCTGATCCCCAGCTAAGGTTGCCACATTTGTCACGAAAAAGTAGTGGCTAAGATAAAAGGGGGCATGGTTCAGGGGATGCAACATATAATCCATTGAGCCTTATAGTAGCAGCATCCCCACTCAGATGCCCCAATAGTAATAGTGACCCCTGCAGTAGTAGTGGCCCCAATAGTAATTATGCTGCCTTAGATACCCTAATGGTAATAATGCCTCCCTTAGTGGCCCCAGTAGTAATAATGCCTCCCTTAGTGGCCCCAGTAGTAATAATGCCTCACTTAGTGGCCCCAGTAGTAATAATGCTTTCCTTAGTGGCCCCAGTAGTAATAATGCCCCCCTTAGTGGCCCAGTAGTAATAATGCCTCACTTAGTGGCCCCAGTAGTAATAATGCCTCCCTTAGTGGCCCCAGTAGTAATAATGCTTTCCTTAGTGGCCCCAGTAGTAATAATGCCCCCCTTAGTGGCCCAGTAGTAATAATGCCCCCCTTAGTGGCCCCAGTAGTAATAATGCTTTCCTTAGTGGCCCCAGTAGTAATAATGCCCCCCTTAGTGGCCCCAGTAGTAATAATGCTTTCCTTAGTGGCCCCAGTAGTAATAATGCCCCCCTTAGTGGCCCCAGTAGTAATAATGCCTCCCTTAGAGACCCCAGTAGTAATAATGCCTCCCTTAGAGACCCCAGTAGTAATAATGCCTCCCTTAGAGACCCCAGTAGTAATAATGCCTCCCTTAGTGGCCCCAGTAGTAATACTGCCTCCCTTAGTGGCCCCAGTAGTAATAATGCCTCCCTTAGTGGCCCCAGTAGTAATAATGCCTCCCTTAGTAGCCCAACTAGAAAGAGGGCCCCTTTAGAGTTTCTTTCCCAGTGTTTAATGTTACCATTTTGAGGTATGGGGCCCCTCTTTGGTGATCCAAGATGACAGCGCTGCTTCTTAGACTACATGATGCACATTGTACATTGGTAATGAGCCATTGCATGCTGCTTTCTGATTGGCCAAGGCTGCTCACATGGCGGATTCCAATGCGATTTTTCCACGTGGAATTCACCACTAAAAACCCTAACAGAGCTGTGCCGCTGTGCAGCAGATATCTGGCGTGGCTATGCAACATGATGCCACCGACCCACATACAGATTTCGCCCTTTTCAATAGCCAAATTCATGTGCAGATTTCCCGATATAGAAATGGTGCACAATTCGTGTCAAGAAGTGATGTCACTTACTTTTTTTCTAGACTGCAGCACGGATTCCCATTAAAAGAAAAGAGATACCCACAGAATTGGCGCACCAAATTTTCCATGTGTGCACAGGGCCTTAGATTGCCAAAGCCTTAGGTAGTCGAAGGAGAAAAACGGCCATCGTGGATTACCAAAGCAGGACCCCCGGATCCGGCGAATCAGTACCTGTACAGCACACCAGGTAATTTAAACCCTCCACTTCAATCCCTGGACCAAATGAGGGTTTCTTTAAGGGTCCGTTCACACTGTGGAATCCAATGCCGCCTTTAGAAGACGCGGTAGAAATCAGCAGCTGCTGGCGCCTGTCTCAGCTGGGCAGATATTTGGCCGTAGATCTTCGTTTAGTCCTTTTTAATAGTCAAATCTACATGCGGAATTTCTGACCGGGGATCGCATAAAAACAAAGCGGTATCCGTGTCAAGAAGCAACACGTCAGTTCCTTTTTCCCACACGCGTGTATTCCCATTCAAGTACTGCGAGGGGGAATTGGCACAGATTCCATGTAAAATTCTGCAGCAAAAGCCCACCATGTGAAGATGTCCTAACTGTGGGGAAAACGCTTCTTGCTCTATCATGTGCTATTTTCTTCCTATATCAGCCAGTTATGCTCTTGACTAAAGATGAGCAAGCATACTCGCTAAGGACAATTGCTCGATAGAGCATTGTCCTTAGCTAGTATCTCCCCGCTCGGAAGAAAAGGTTCGGCTGCCGGCGCGGGTGACAGGTGAGTTGCGGCAGTCAGCAGGAGGGAGCGGGGCGGTGGGAGAGGGAGAGAGAGAGATCTCCCCTCCGTTCCTCCCCGTTCTCCCCCGCCCGCCGAATATTTGCTCCTGAGCGGGCAGGTACTCGCTCACCTCTACTCTTGACCTCTTTGTCTTCTTCTAGCTGGGTCCAGGAAGTATTAGGTTGCCTAATAAATTTCAAAAGATGCTCTAGAATATTTCACTGTCAAAATCCATGGCTAGATGCGTATTTTGAGACTACTGGACTACTCCTGAGGACTGTTCTAAGGGTTTTTGAGGTTGTTTTCACCCTTTAATTCCTTTTTGAGAAATCTGGTCTTCACTGCAAGGAACCCCAACAGGCCGTTTCACAATGACAGCTGACCTAAGTTGGTCAAATGCACCAACGTGAGATATCAATGAAACAGGCAAGGGCATAGTCAGTGTAGCAGGCTGAGGTTGGGGCCTGTGAAGCTGCATTAAAATCCATATGTTAGAGATTTTTTTGAGGATTTTTCCACATAATGGAATTTTTTCCATCTTACAGAAGGGGGAAGGGACTTGTTTTTTGTATAGCACCAACTTATTCCGCAACACTTTCAGGTAATTTATTTATTACCCTCCACCAAGCTGGGTACTCATTTTACTGACGTCGGAAGGATGGAAGGCTGAGCCGGCTACCTGAACCAAGCGGGGATCGAACCCACAACCTTCAGGTCGTGAGCGACAGCTTAGGACTGCATTCTGCTGCCTTAACTTTTAGCAACTGCATTTCTGTCACAGGGTCACCCAGACTTCAGAGATGTGCATGGACCCCGCTCTCTGCTCCCTTTTCTCTGTGGCTACTTTTTGTAGCACTTAATTCAGTGTATTTCCTGATCTACGCCAGCCTGGGAGGGAAGAAGTAGAAGAATCACATCACACGTCAGCTGGGGTTACATCGGCTGCTCTAGTCAAATTTCATTGAACATCTTAAGCTGTCTTAAGCTGTCAGTCGGAGCAGTTAGGCATTACCAGTATACGCGAGACGCCGGTCACATGACCCATCGTTTCATTGTGAAGCTGCCGTCCAACATGTTTCCTGCTTCCTAATTGTAGCTCTTCAGGAAACTCTTCAGCAAGGTTGTGTTTAGTGGGCGACTTAGTAGCAAACCACAGACGACATTAAGACGACCTCAGGAAACTTGTGGTTAGCCGACAAAAAAAATGACACTTGAGGTGTTGAACCCGCAAGCCGAAGGCAAATAAAACACTATAGTCAGCGTAACCAAAGTTGGTTGAGAAAGAAGTTAACCCTAATTTCTGATTCTCTCTTTGTCCTGCAGGGGGCTAGGAATCTGTGATATGGGGAGATGCTTGTTGAGGTCCTCACTAGTAGGTCTGATTTAGTCTTTTCCATGGAAGGACCCAGGCGTCAATGGAGAATCATCTACCTAACCACTTATACCATTGCCTACTGTTCTCTTACGAAAGTCAGTCCTGATCACACCCCCTTTAAATGAGATTTCCTACCACATCTGAATTCTAAGGCAGTGTTTCTCAACACCAATCTTCAAGTACGGATCACCCAATATGTCACTGACTGATTTGGTTTTGGACTACTCTTGAGGACTGCTCTGAGGGGTTGCCTGGTTTTCACCCTTTAATCCCTTTTGAGAGATCTGGTCTTCACTGCAAGGAACCCCTACAGGCCGTTTCTCTAGGAGTAGTTTCAGCACAATGACAGCTGACCCAAGATGGTCAAAGGCACGAACGTGTGATATCAATGGAACAGGCAAGGACATAGTCAGTGTAGCAGGCTGAGGTTGGGGCCAGTGAAGTTTAGAAAATATGGCTAAAAGGCCACAGCTGACCCAGGCAGGTCAAAATACACCAGAGCATGGTACCAAAGGAACAGCCTGGGATGTAGTCAGTATAACAAGCCAAGATTGGGGCAAGTGGAGTTCATGCAATACAGTAAATCAGGCTGAAGGTCAGGGCAGTCTGTAATCAGCAAGATACAGTCAGTAAACAGGCAAAGGTCTGGACAGGCAGAGTTTGATAAAGCTGGGTAACTATGCAGAAGGTCAAATCCGAATAGCTAACAGAATACTGGAAAACTTTGACTAGGAAGCTTTTGGTGAAGCACCTTTAAGTAAGAGATGGTGCCTTTAATTTAAAGGCGGGAATGACTGCGATAGCCTGGGGATGAGAAAGTTGGGTGCGCATGCTGGACCTTTAAGACGTGGACCGAATACGTATACGTACACGTCACACAAAAGACGCTGAGTAGGAGGATGCTGGTGGCCGAGACAATTTCCTTAGTATTGCCCCGGTCACAGTTGCTCTCTCTATGGAATATCTGAAAATCATGAAATACTGGGGGTACATGGGATATGGCACAAAGGTCATGGATTGGTGATATATTGATTAGATACATCCTCAGTGTCAGACTGATTGGAGGTCTGACTAATGGAACCATCACCAAAACCAAGATCCAAGGAACCATGATGACTTTTTTCAGTCTTGACTTGGCACTGTTAGGAATGGTGCTGTTTTGGAAAAGAGTCCAAGATGTTGTGGTGCTCGGTTTTTCTGTTCGAAGGTCTCCTGTCTTTGTGGTGGTCTAAAGTGGCACTAGGGACAGGCTTAGGCTTGCGCTTCAGAGGAGAGTAGCATTCAGATGGGATGGCAGGAGGCACGTCCGGGAGAGTGAGACCCAACTCTCCAGGGTCACCATTGTCTCGTGGTCTACGCACGTGGGCACAGATGTCAACAGGGCCATACCGGTTCGATGGAGGGCCTTGTTTTAAAGTAATCCCGGAAAGTAGTGGAAGCCTACAGACTCCGTGAATGAGTTATAAATGATCCCAGGTCAGACATCATTGTTGAAAACTCTGTAATGCACAACAAACAGCAAACAATAACCTTAACAGTTCCACCCATGTCACTGAGGTGGGGTTTTTGTCCACCACTGTGCCAGTTTAATATAAGTCCTTCTCGTACAACGGGTCTTTTATGAGTCCTCTTCAGACTTAGGCTCTCGTTAAATGGGCTTTCACTGGTGCATACCCGGTACCTGGGTTCATTTTCCATTCCGCAGCAACTGCAACAAGGTTCGTTGAGGAAACAGGGAGGCGACTGGTTCCGAACAACTTTCCACCAATGGTCTACCAATTTCGGCTTCATATCTGTAGGGCAAATCTTTCTGGCTAACAAGTTTGCAGGAGACGATCCAACAACGTCTTCTTGTCACAGCGAACCACTGGCTTTACCCACCTTCCGGTTTCCGGTCAGTGATTTTCCGCCCAGAACCAGACGCTCCTTCCGCCTTTCCCCCTTGGAAAGCTATCACCTTCATTACAAAGCGGATTCATACCAAACAATAAAGCAACAGTATGTGGGCACAAAACCATACCCGCTTACAGTGGGACCCCTACTAAGCATTTCCTAACAAAATTGTGTAGCGGAGGTTATTTTTGTACTTCTCTTCCAACACCAACCAGAGATCCGCTATGCATCAGGAAGACCTGCAACGCGTGGGTGTTCACCCATATGGCCACATCAGGCTAGTCATGTGATCACATCAACTTATTGTATATTAAGGATGTTGACCGGGCTTGGCAGCACGCCAAGATGACAGAAATGTTCTGGAATATCTTTGCATTACAGAACATCCTGAATTCCTCGTTAATTTTTCAGCAGTTGAAAACTAAAAAGACAAAAAGTTCCGCTTTGCGATTTGTCGAATGTCTTGAAGTACTTTGCACTGTCAGGTTTATGTACGTTGCAGTAGATGACAGCGCGGATCTAAGAGATGTGATGTTAGAAGCCTTTGTTGAGTTGGTTGCGTCCCAGCAGTTGGTAATGTAACCTGCCTGTATTTTATGTATAATTACACAATGCAGTGTGATGTGGGCGCGTTACGAGGCTCTGCAGGACGTTCGGCACTGACAAGACACTTTGAAAAGCGCAGTGTGATTTCTCAAATCCATCCGAGAGACTTTGATTCATTTTCTTTATAGCAGTTCTGGTTTATCAGCTTTGGCTTTGGTCCACACATCCCTAGTCTGGGTTGGAGGGTCACAAGAGGACTCAAAGCGGCTCCCACGGGGCTAGGTTGATAACGAAACTCTACCACAACATGGTCCAGTGTTAGTCTGGTGGAGTTAAACTGGCCCTCCAAAGAATTCAAGATCTTCTTAGAGGCCCACGTTCTGACTTCTTGGTGGAGCTTCTGCAGCCGTAAGGTCCAGCAGTGGTTGTGTCAGAGATGCAACAATAGGTTCAGGATCTGAAATGATAATAGGCTTTTCCAGCCAGCCTAGGACCCTAGAAGTACCACATTGGGCGTAGTGGTAGGGCTGAGTTACTAGCATCCTCTTGTGGGCCAAAATTCTAATGTGATAGTGGTGCTTGTCCAGCCACAATAGGGTTCATATAAATAAAGGGCAGTATCATTGTAGATATATTTTTGTACATAGGGGGCAGTATTATAGTAGTTATATTCTTGTATATAGGGGGCAGTATTATAGTAGTTATATTCTTGTACATAGGGGGCAGTATTATAGTAGTTATATTCTTGTACATAGGGGGCAGTATTATAGTAGTTATATTCTTGTATATAGGGGGCAGTATTGTAATAGTTATATTCTTGTACATAGGGGGCAGTATTATAGTAGTTATATTCTTGTACATAGGGGGCAGTATTATAGTAGTTATATTCTTGTACATAGGGGGCAGTATTATAATAGTTATATTCTTGTACATAGGGGGCAGTATTATACTAGTTATATTCTTGTACATAGGGGGCAGTATTATAGTAGTTATATTCTTGTACATAGGGGGCAGTATTATAGTAGTTATATTCTTGTACATAGGGGGCAGTATTATAGTAGTTATATTCTTGTACATAGGAGGCAGCATTATAGTAGTTATATTCTTGTACATAGGGGGCAGTATTATAGTAGTTATATTCTTGTACATAGGGGGCAGTATTATAGTAGTTATATTCTTGTACATAGGAGGCAGTATTATAGTAGTTATATTCTTGTACATAGGGGGCAGTATTATAGTAGTTATATTCTTGTACATAGGGGGCAGTATTATAGTAGTTATATTCTTGTACATAGGAGCAGTATTATAGTAGTTATATTCCTGTACATAGGGGCAGTATTATAGTAGTTCTATTATTGTACATAGGGGACAGTATTATAGTAGTTATATTCTTGTACATAGGGGGCAGTATTATAGTAGTTATATTCTTGTACATAGGAGCAGTATTATAGTAGTTATATTCTTGTACATAGGGAGCAGTATTATAGTAGTTATATACTTGTACATAGGAGGCAGTATTATAGTAGTTATATTCTTGTACATAGGAGCAGTATTATAGTAGTTATATTCTTGTACATAGGAGCAGTATTATAGTAGTTATATTCTTGTACATAGGGGGCAGTATTATAGTAGGTATATTCTTGTACATAGGAGCAGTATTATAGTAGTTATATTCTTGTACATAGGGGGCAGTATTATAGTAGGTATATTCTTGTACATAGAAGCAGTATTATAGTAGTTATATTCTTGTACATAGGAGGCAGTATTATAGTAGTTATATTCTCGTATATAGAAGGCAGTATTATATTAGTTATATTCTTGTACATAGGGGACAGTATTATAGTAGTTATATTCTTGTACATAGGAGGCAGTATTATAGTAGTTATATTCTTGTACATAGGAGTCAGTATTATAGGAGATATATTCTTGTACATAGGAGGCAGTATTATAGTAGTTATATTCTTGTACATAGGAGCAGTATTATAGTAGTTATATTCTTGTACATAGGGGCAGTATTATAGTAGTTATATTCTTGTACATAGGGGGTAGTATTATAGTAGTTATATTCTTGTACATAGGGGGCAGTATTATAGTAGTTATAGTCTTGTACATAGGGGGCAGTATTATAGTAGTTATATTCTTGTACATAGGGGGCAGTATTATAGTAGTTATATTCTTGTACACAGGGGCAGTATTATAGTAGTTATATTCTTGTAGATAGGGGGCAGTATTATAGTAGTTATATTCTTGTACATAGTTGGCAGTATTATAGTAGTTATATATATGCCTAGGGGCAGTAGTATCGTAGTCATATTTTTTCTTTAGATAGGGCAGTATTAAAGTAGTTAAATTCTATTATTAACCTGCATTAATATATCTATTAAGTGAAACCTATTTTTCTGTTGTGTACCATGTAATTGAGGAATCATTATCGCCCCATTGATAGTATTATACCCTGTGACTGGAGCCGCTCATTGAGGCCTGGAGCAAATAGTCTCTTATGTCACAGAATATTAAATTGATGAATGATTGGTAACGGTTTATCCGTCTCCCCCTGAGGCTCACACAGTTGTAAGGACTAGAATAGCCTTATTAAGGCTTCTGGCAATGTAGTTTGGGAACTTCTGCTGGTGGTGGAGGCAGCAGATTGCGGCACTTCATGGGTTTGTGTTGGGGGTTGGGTTGCAGGGAAATGTTCCTATGACTGGTGATACACAGACTGGATAAACAGCGGCTGCAGGCAGCGCTCCATTTATACAAAGACGTCTCCAGTTCCTTCCCTTCCTTCTTGTACAGAACACAAGGAGCCAACTGTGCGTCTTCACCTTGTGCTCTCATCATTTCCTTTATGTGATCTTTGTGTTTTCTCTCTCTCACAACATTGTCGCTGTAAACAAGGCGCCGTGAGATTTAAAGGGCCAGTCATCCTAAAATGGGCCGCTTATAAAAGTGCTGCCGGTGAGGCGAGTTTTTATACTGATCACATATTTATAGATCTGAAGGGCCTAAGAACTTGAGATGGGCGACATAAATAGTGATCACGAGGGATGGGGGGGGTCTCCTGAATTATCTGTCAGTCACTAGAAAACACCACGATCGGGTTTAACAGAACTTACAATGACGGATAATAGTGAATGATATATTCGCAGAGGATCTGTCCCAGTTCTCATGCGTCTGCTTTAGTAAATACTTGTATTTAGCAAGAAATAACAATTCTGGAGCATTTTTCTACGAGCTCTGCGCTGTGCCGCGCCTGTCTTAGTTCCCTTTGGCACATTTCCAGGAGGAATAGCAGAGGAACGGCGCACATTTAATAAGAGAGGCTGCAGAATTGTTATTTCACTCGCATGGAAATCACTTCTTCTCAAGTGAAACTTACCCATGTAAATGTGTGCTAAGGTGAAATCACGCAGGCGATAGCGAATCGCGTCTGACATTCTCGGCGGACGGCACATCGCAGTGTTCTATTCTTGGGTGAAAATCGCATGAAAATAGAACGTGTTGCGTTTTTCGATGCTGCGAGAGAAAAATCGCACATGTAAATAGATCCGCTAAAAACAATCGGGTCTGTCAGTGTGAGTTTGCTGCGTCTCGCAGCGTGAGTTACTCGCTCGTGTGAAGGCGCCAGTAAGTAGAGCGCCACGGGTATCTTTAAAGGAGATCTTCAAACAACACCAACATATTTGCCGCTCTGCTCCATCATAGTGATTGGGGCTGAGCTGCAGTACTACACCCAACCTGTGGATGGCGGACATGTTTTTCTGATCATGGAAATTTTTTTTAAAGGGGTTGTGCAGGGTTGGAAAAAACATGGCTGCTTTCTTACAAACACAGCGCCACTCTTGTCCATAGGGTTGTGTGTGGTATTGCATCTCAGCTCCATTGAAGTTGCAGTAGCCGGACACAAACCACGGACAAGCTTTGGAAGAAAGCAGCTAATGTGTTTCTTACCTGGGACAACCTATTAGGTCCGGGTCCACGGGGCGATCATTAGGGCTCATTGTATCTACGCAGCATATGCACTGAGTGTACAAGATCACCCTCCTGCCTGCAGGTTCAGGCCGCGTATCAAAGAGCTGCAGACCAATTATTTCTTGAAGATTAATGAAGCCCACCAGGAGCAGCTCCCTGCAATTTTCTATTAATTTGGTCTTGGTGGCAGGGGTTGGGGTGGAGGGGGGGGGGGGGGGGGGTTGTTGCTTAAAATTATCCAATTTTGCTGAAAATTACCTGTAAAAACATTCAAGAAATTTGCACTGGTTTACTATGAGAGAGAAGTGAACGTCAATTGAGTAATGTGTATACACAGTGACTCCAGCAGCAGAATAGTGAGTGCAGCTCTGCAGTATAATACAGGATGTAACTCAGGATCAGTACAGGATAAGTAATGTATGTACACAGTGACTCCACCAGCAGAATAGTGAGTACAGCTCTGGGGTATAATACAGGATGTAACTCAGGGTCAGTACAAGATAAGTAATGTATGTACACAGTGACTCCACCAGCAGAATAGTGAGTGCAGCTCTGCAGTATAATACAGGATGTAACTCAGGAGCAGTACAGGATAAGTAATGTATGTACACAGTGACTCCACCAGCAGAATAGTGAGTGCAGCTCTGGAGTATAATACAGGATGTAACTCAGGATCAGTACAGGATAAGTAATGTATGTACACAGTGACTCCACTAGCAGAATAGTGAGTGCAACTCTGGAGTATAATACAGGATGTAACTCAGGATCAGTACAGGATAAGTAATGTATGTACACAGTGACTCCACCAGCAGAATAGTGAGTGCAACTCTGGAGTAAGGTTGTGTTCTGAAGAGCTCTGCAGGATCCAGGGTGTGGTCTGCTTCTCAGGTGGAGACCTTGTTGAGAGCCCAGGAACAGTGCACGTTTCTGGGCTTTGTTTGTCATGCAGTCGCGCACCTCCTCCCTCCGATCTCGGTCGGAGGGAGGGAGGACAGAGATGGCCGCAACGACCTCCGCAGTGGCATCGGTGGCTTCTGCAGCTCCAAGATGTTCCGCAGCAGCAGCGGCAAAATATAAGAAGCCAAGGACTGCAGGTGAGCCGGAGAAAAGGACGGTTCTAAGTCGTGGCAGCGGTGACACGGGCTCCAGTCGCAGGCGCAGTAACGCGGGCCAGTCCATCAGTGCGGCTGCATCCGACAGCGCAGGCAGCGAGATGGTGACGCGTAGCCAGGCCCGGAGGAAGACAGGTAAGCCACAGAAGCTGGCAAAGCCGGAAAAGTGGAGTGATAGGCCAGAGGGAGAGTCTGTAGTAGAGCTGGCCTCCCGGCTGGCAAGAAGCATGGCCGAGTATGAGACTGCAGGAAAGCAGATTGTTATGCAGATGGAAAAACTGCGGTCTGCCAGGCTGCAAAGAGACCAAGCCTCCTCTAAAGGCAAAAAGGCGGAAGTCTCTAAAGTGATACAGAAGTGCAAAGAGTGCATTAAAGTGTGGAAAGATGTGAGAGAGCGGATCTTGGAGGAGAGCGGTCCCTTTAAAGAAAAGATCATGAACGATGATCGCTTTGCGAAGATGGCTGCAGGACGCAGTAACTCGCAGCAGACTGATCAGTCCAGTGACCGTGACGACAGCTCGGATGAGGACGACTACAAGGATGTACAGGAGAGTCTGGGAGAGCAGCCTGCGTGTTCGGCTGAACAAGCCCTAACCCAAGGCAGCACTACAAGCACCAGCAATCTCCAGCCAGAGCAGATTGGGCTACCAACAACCTCTGAGGAGTCTGATCTGGAGGAAGGAAATCATAAGGTGGGGGCTTTGGTGTCGCAACTGCTGGAATCCCCTCCTCATATGGGGGGTCTTCATTTTGGCAAAGACATTCCCAAAGTGGACACAAAAATCAAGGATAAAAAAGGAAAACAAAGGAAGCCCCAGGAAAAATTTGTCTATGTGACTGGGGGTGCTGGTCCGGCTGCAAAGCCAGAAAGAGGCACCTCCGACCTGGGACCCTGTGGTAAAGTTGAGAAGGCTGAAGGCTATGGCGGTGATGGTGCCAGTAAGGCCAGTGATGCGGAGGGAGCAGCGGGATCAGCATCTGAGGTCTCCTGTGTGACAACTCGGTCTGCGGGGGTCTCTCAGTCCCAGGCACCCAGTGATGCGGAGGCTTCTGGCAAAGGTAAAAAGAAAGGCAAAAGCAAAAGCAAAACTAAAAACATCTCTGCTATAACACAGAGTGCTGACCGTGGGGGGAACATTGCGGTAGTTGCAGCTGCACAAGCTGGGCCAGCAATGTTGCCCCCTAGGTCTGCTAAGGCCCGCTTGGACCCTGGTCGTGACCCAAAATCTGGTCCGGATGGTGAGGGTGCGTGCGAGAGAGGTAGTAGTGGTAATAAGAAGATTCCCAGTTCAGCCCAGGTCTCTGATACTACTAAGAGATCAGAGACCCAGGGAGCTCTTGGCGCCCCTAATATAGGGGCACCTGCTGCACAAGCACGTACAGTTTGTTCAGGGGGTCAGGAAGTGTCACAGGTTCCAGTCGCCCCTCCAGCGGCGACAACACCTGGTAGGAGTTATGCCAGTGTCGCCGCTGGAGGGAGTGGGTCCTCCTTGTCTCCAGGCTCTAGGGAGGGCGTTTTGCAACAGCGCCTCTTGGAGGCTTTACGGAAAGGGGAGAGTTCAATTACAGTTGGAGGAAGAGAGGTGGACCTATCTCTCTGGAAAGAGAGACATGGCTTGGGTGCCTTCCGAGAGCAAAGGGGGGAGACCGTATGGTCCCTACCAACACCCGGGCAGGACGCAGGTCGTAGGAATGTGGTCCGTCTTCGTTGGAGGGGCAATGATGCATGTCCTCCAAGGGGGAAGGTAGTGGAGCTCCTACTGAAGATGGGCTTTAGGGCGGTTGACATCTTTGCCCTGATCCATCCCTACGGCACGTCTGAGTTTGACATCAGCTTCGTTCGCCCAGAGGGTCTAGAACTTTTCTGGGGGAACTATGAGCTGATGAAAAACGAGCCCGGCTGGCGGGACTTTGCCATCCAGGTGGTGTCTCGCCAGAACGATATCAAGAAAGTGACCGTTTTGACTCGTAACGAGTCACTTTCTTGCTTTGACATCATGACGTGGCTCAGTAGGTACGGAGAGGTGACAGAGATGCCCAAAAAGAACAGGGATGAGCACGGCATATGGTCCGGGGCCTGGACGTTTATGGTCAAGCTGAAGCGTTCAGGAAACTCAGTGTCACACATACCATCTGCAGCCTTCCTCGGCAGGGATCGTATCTTGGCCTTTTACCAGGGGCAGCCGAAGCTCTGCCACAGGTGCGGCGACCCCTCACACTTGAGCGCTGCTTGTAAGATCTTGAAGTGCGCTCTGTGTGGGGGTCTGGGTCATCTTGCCGCCTCCTGTACAGAGATTAGGTGTAACCTGTGTGGTGATCTCGGTCACCCATTTAGCCGCTGTCCACGCTCCTTTGCCAATGCGGTCTCTGCCCCTACGGATGGGGGTCATGAGGTGGCCTCCGGGGGTGAGGGGACCAGCAGAGGTGAGGGAGCTCAGGAGCCAGGGAAGAACCGGCAAAAGACGGCTGCTCAGCAGAGGCGTCAGGAGAAGCGCAGACGGAGCAGGGAGCTGACAGGAGCGCCCACAGCAGGTGGGTCGATGGTGGCCCCTGTTCCAGAAGCAAATCTCGCGGCTGAGGCTTTGAGGGACAGCGAGTTAGATGAAGAGGACAGGAGGATCCAGAGGGAGGAGACCAACTCTGCAGATTCCTCCCACTATGAAAGTGTGGATGAGGAAGGCAAGAGGTGGTTAGAAAAAAGGCGTAAGCCACGTGCCACGAGGAGGAAGCGAAGGGGGGATTCAAGATCTTCTCCCACCCCGGGCCAAGTACTGGAAGGGGAAGCCTGCTCACCTCCAGTTGGACACTCCAATAGGTTCCGAGCCCTTCAAGACATCTCTTCCTCCTCTGAGGGGGAAGGAAAGGGCAAGGTTCCTGGGGCAAAGAAAGGGTCAACAGGGGGCGCTGAGTCTCCTCCTCATGGAGGCATAGTTCCTACAGGGGAGGAGGCGACTCTAGAGCCTGGAAACAAGGACGATGGGGTCGGGGGATCCCTTGCTATGGACACATCTATGTCCAAAAAAAGAAGCAAGGGGCTTTCCTCTGACCCCGAGGAAGGGTGTGTGAGGAAGAAAGCCGTCTAATTTAATCACTCATGATGGCGGCACCCACTCCGCTGACTCTGGCATCAATTAACGTTGCCAGCATTAAGTCGGATACGGCTAGATTTGCGGCCTTTGATTTTCTCAGCCGAGTTGAAGCTGACATTTTATTTTTGCAGGAGACCAGGCTGTCTGATTTGGCAGCGATACATAAGGCAAAAAGGGAGTGGAGGTCAGGCCCTTCCTACTGGTCTCTTGCGGCCGAGCCGTATAGCGGAGTGGCGGTCCTTTTTACCGCAGCGGTTGAATGCCGACGAGTTATTGAATTAGAAATGGGAAGGTGCCTGATCTTAGATGTCCTCATGAAGGGACAAGAATTGAGACTTGTAAACATCTATGGTCCCCAGTCAAAAAAGGACAGGAAGAGTCTCTTTATGAGGATCAAGCCCTACCTTTTTACCAGCCGCCAAGTTGTCTTTGGAGGTGACTTTAATGCAGTCACAAGAGCCCGTGATAGGGGAGGCTCTGGAGACAGGCGGTTGACTTTTGACAGCGTCGCACTTAATAGCATAGCTAGCGAGGCTCGCCTGGTGGATGTCCACATCCGGCACACCCCAGGCCACGAGGGGTTCACCTATTATAGAGGTCAGAGCAGGTCAAGAATAGACAGGTTTTTTTTGAAGGAGGAAGCCATCTCTTCACCAGTGTCCGTTGTTGAGGTGGAATTCTCCGACCACTGTCTGATTTTGTTTTCTCTGAATGTTGCAGAGACCCCCCGGATGGGCAGAGGTTATTGGAGACTGAATTCATCACTCCTGGAGGAAGCAGAGATAAGACAGTCCTTTGAGGATTTTCTGCAGAGCCAGGTACCATTACTGGATCTCTGTAGCA
This sequence comes from Eleutherodactylus coqui, assembly GCF_035609145.1. Taxonomy (NCBI): domain Eukaryota; kingdom Metazoa; phylum Chordata; class Amphibia; order Anura; family Eleutherodactylidae; genus Eleutherodactylus; species Eleutherodactylus coqui. Next base: position 518,658,562 of record NC_089837.1, read on the forward strand.
GTAAGTCAGAGTGGTGGGAGATGTTCAAGAGGAGGGCAGCGAGGTTCTTCCGAGAGCTCTCCAACCTCAGATGCCTGGACAGGTACCGCCTGTACAACGGCCTGAGGAGGAAACTCGAACATCTCGTTTCGACTGGAGGTAGCCGCGAGGAGATCTCCAGAGTGAAATCTTTGCTCAAGAAGTGCCAGTACGATAGACACGCATCCTTGGTTTTTGAGAGGGATTTCGGGAAGTACCGCTCGCCCGACCCTTACAGAAACTGTAGGATGTCAGTGAATAGTAAAGTGGTCACTGGACTGATCGATAGTACAGGATCCCTGAATCGATCCAGATCAGGGATTCTGGAGGTCGTCAGATCCTACTACTCGCAACTCTTGGGAAAGAGGGATCTAGATTCGGAAGTGATGTCGGCTTTCCTGGCTGAAGCTGTCCCTGAGCCGGGGGTAGACACCTCTCTTGATGTTTTGACAGGAGAGATCAGAATAGAGGAAGTTAAACTGGCGATTGATGGGCTCCGGCTCAAAAAATCGCCAGGACCGGACGGACTAACATCCGAGTATTATAAGACCTTCAAGGACCTCTTGAGTCCCCTCTTGACGGAGGTATTAAACGAGTGTCTTTCCTCGGGCACTCTGCCAAAGTCAATGAGGAGGTCAGCTTTGATCCTTCTGTCAAAGGGTAAAGACTCGAGCCGTATTGAGAACTGGCGTCCCATAGCACTTCTCAATACGGACAGGAAGGTTCTGGCAAAAGTGCTGTTTAATCGGTTGGTCAAGTTTGCACCCCGGCTCCTCTCGGGCGCCCAGCATTGCTCTGTTCCAGGCCGTAGCACCTTTAGCGCTGTTCTTGGTGTCCGGGAGGCAGTGGAGCAGGGTAGGGCTGGTCACTGGGAGGGGTACTTGCTGTCCTTGGATCAGGCCAAAGCGTTTGATCGGGTTAACCACGAGTACCTCTGGTCAGTCCTTCTGAGATACGGCCTGCCAGTGGGGTTTGTTGATTGTCTGCGAACATTGTATGCAGGGGCTGAGACTTTCCCGCTGGTGAACGGTTGGCTTGGCCGCCCTTTCGAGGTGGGGTCCGGTGTCCGCCAGGGCTGTCCTCTAAGTCCCCTGTTGTATGTGTTTGCGATAGATCCCTTCCTCAGGAGGGTTGATCGTGGACCTATAGCAGGGGTCGGGATGGACCGGGCGGTGCCGGAGGCTACCCTGAGGGCAGTGGCATACGCCGATGATGTCACGCTCTTCGTATCCTCAAGGGAGGAGGCGGAGTTTGTGGTGTCGGAGGTGGATGCCTACTCAGAGGCATCCGGGTCCAGAGTCAACTGGGATAAGTGCAAAAGTCTCTGGTTAGGAAGGGGGGATCCTGTGTTTGATCTCCCGGACACTCTTCCGGTGCCCCAGACTTCAGCAAAAGTTCTTGGCATCAAATTTGGCCAGGGGGATTACCCCATGCAAAATTGGGTAGACAGGCTGGATGGTGCCACTCAGAAGGTAAACCAGTGGAAGGGTTGGTCTTTGACCCTTCGGGAAAGAGTTAGCCTGATCAAAACATACCTGCTCCCTTTATTCATCTACCTGGGCAGCGTATGCATTTTGCCAGAACCTCTCTGGACCCGGGTCTACAACTTGTTCTTCCTAATGTTGTGGGGGAATAGGTTGAACCTGATCAGGAGAGATGTTACATACCGCACGAGGAGACTAGGGGGGTTATCTATGGTCAACCCCGTGGTGTTTCTTGTAGACACCTTTTTTAAGATCAACATAGGCAACCTCTGGCAAGAAAGGGCTCCTCTGTGGGTCTACTCCTGCCGGGGATGGTTTCGGCCCTTCTTCCAGGAATGGGAGACAGGAGGGCGAGTGAAGGACCTTCGCACGCAGCATGGATATCTCCCGGCTTACGCTACCTTGGTTCTGAAGGTGATACGCCGGTGGGGTCTGGGGATGTGGGAGATCAGGACTCTGACGAGGAGGCTCCTCGACGAAAGAGTCCTGTTGACCCATTTCCAGAAGCCCCTGGTGCTCAAGGACTGCCCAAGTCGGGACCTGGAGGGAGGGTTACGTTTACTGAATTCAACCCGGGTCCCCTTGAAGTTTTGGGACTTGGCTTGGCGCTGCTTTCACGGGAGACTGTATGTAAGGGGTAACTTGAAGAGCAGGCCTCTGATTGACAGGGGTTGCCCCCGTCAGGAGTGCAGCGATGTGCTGGAAAGCATGGAGCATTTCCTGCTTCAGTGCCCCTTTAATACAGAGGTATACCAACGGGTAGGGGTCTCCATAGGCTGGCGTCAGCTGGCACACCTCTCCTATGCGGAGTGGGCTTATGGAGCGTTCAGAGGCCTTGGTGGCAGGGACCGCTGCACTTTATTCCTAGTTAGCCTAGTGGTCAGGTTCCACATCTGGAGTGCACGGTGTTTAATCTCGACGGAGCTGAAAGTCCTCCCCGTGGATACGGTATGTAGGAACATCCTGGGTGACCTGGTGAAGGTGCGTTCTTTGGAGTATGAGAGGCTGGGCACATCTAAGGCTTCTCTCCTATGGAGAGGGCTTGTATTTCGTTAGGGACAGTGTTTTCTTAATTTTCTAGGGGAAGAGTAGGGAGAGAGAAGGGACAGGATAGGGAGAGAGGAGGGACAGGATAGGGAGAGAGGAGGGATAGGGCAGGGACAGGTTTCCATGAAGGGTCAGACTGAGGGGCAGACTAAGGATAGTCTAGGGCAAATTAGGGAGAGAATAGGGAGAAAATGCAAGGGATAATACATTGTTATGTCTGTGTCCGGCTTATCACCTCCAATCCTGGTGGGGGGCTGTGAGTGCACCATGAAGCTTTTTGTTTTGATTTGGGCAAAATGAAATGAAGTAGGGCTGCAGGAGAGCCGACCTTAGGCTTTCGGGTTATGTATATTGTATATATTATGTATGTTGATATTGGAGTGTATTATGGTTTTGTATATATTGTATATTGTATATATTCACGTTTTGGGTGGTAGGTAGGTTGGGTGGGGGAGTTGGGGGGGAGTGGGATTCACGCCTTGAGCCGTAGCCTGGCACGTCTCGAACATTGAACTCTGGGCACGGACTGGTGGAGCGGGCATGGCCCCCAGGCTGCGGCGGGCACTGTGTGGTATTTATTAAAAAAAAAAAAACCCTGGTGTGGCTTGGCACGTCCTGAACTGAACTCTGGGCACGGACTGATGGAGCAGGCTTGGCCCCCAAGCTGCACTGGGGACCCAAAAAAAAAAAATTTTTTAGTTAGTTTTATGCCAGTTGGCTCAGTCTTTCTGTTTGAATTTGCTTATTTATGTTGCTATTTCAGTTATTTATGCTGTTTATGTTATTGCTTACATTTGTTCTGTGTGGGTACAGTGTGGCACGGCTGGACCTGGAGTTATAGTTTACAGGGTTTATGTAGTTGTAGTTTCCTTAGTTTTATATTTTAGGTATATAGTTGTATATTGTGTTATATGTAGAGTGTGTATGTGTGTGGGTGTGTACGGCGGGGACGAAACCCGGATATGGACATTTACTTTGTTTATGGATCACGGACTGTGGGGGAAGGGCCTTATATTGCTTTATATGGTTATTCTTATTGTTACAGTTTGTCTTTGTTGTGTTTTTTACTTTTATAATAAAAGATCTACAGGATGTAACTCAGGATCAGTACAGGATAAGTAATGTATGTACACAGTGACTCCACCAGCAGAATAGTGAGTGCAGCTCTGGAGTATAATACAAGATGTAACTCTGGGTCTGTACAGGATAAGTAATGTATGCACACTGTGACTCCACCAGTAGAATAGTGAGTGCAGCTCTGGAGTATATTACAGGATGTAACTCAGGATCAGTACAGGATAAGTAATGTATGTACACAGTGACTCCACCAACTGAATAGTGAGTGCAGCTCTGCAGTATAATACAGGATGTAACTCAGGATCTGTACAGGATAAGTAATGTATGTACACAGTGACCCCACCAGCAGAATAGTGACTGCAGCTCTGGAGTATAATACAAGATGTAACTCTGGGTCTGTACAGGATAAGTAATGTATGCACACTGTGACTCCACCAGTAGAATAGTGAGTGCAGCTCTGGAGTATATTACAGGATGTAACTCAGGATCAGTAAAGGATAAGTAATGTATGTATACAGTGACTCCACCAGCAGAATAGTGAGTGCAGCTCTGGAGTATAATACAGGATGTGACTCAGGAGCAGTACGGGATCAGTAATGTATGTACACAGTGACTCCACCAGTAGAATAGTGAGTGCAGCTGCGGACTATAATACAGGATGTAACTCAGGAGCAGTACAGGATAAGTAATGTATGTACACAGTGACTCCACCAGCAGAATAGTGAGTGCAGCTCTGGAGTATAATACAGGATGTAACTCTGGGTCTGTACAGGATAAGTAATGTATGTACACAGTGACTCCACCAGCAGAATAGTGAGTGCAGCTCTGGAGTATAATACAGGATGTAACTCAGGGTCTGTACAGGATAAGTAATGTATGTACACAGTGACCCCACCAGCAGAATAGTGAGTGCAGCTCTGGAGTATAATACAGGATGTAACTCAGGATCAGTACAGGATAAGTAATGTATGTACATGGTGACTCCACCAGCAGACTAGTGAGTGCAGCTCTGGAGTATATTACAGGATGTAACTCAGGGTCTGTACAGGATAAGTAATGTATGTACACAGTAACCCCACCAGCAGAATAGTGAGTGCAGCTCTGGAGTATAATACAGGATGTAACTCAGGATCAGTACAGGATAAGTAATGTATGTACATGGTGACTCCACCAGCAGACTAGTGAGTGCAGCTCTGAAGTATAATACAGGATGTAACTCTGGGTCTGTACAGGATAAGTAATGTATGTACACAGTGACTCCACTTGTAGATTACTTCCATATGGAAACTGTTATGCAGAGGCGGACATATGCTGTACATTGGGAAAGCTGCAGTATTTCAGTAGCCTGGTGAACATCTGCTCTCGTTGTGTAAAGACTTTTTCCTTGACTTTAGATCTTTTGTGTTTCCTTGTTTTAGTAAAACTTTATATGGTCTTTATGTGTTTACATGCAGTAAGTCGGGGGAGCCTATATTCCAAATATAAAGTGAGCAGCCCCCCAGATCACTCAGAAAACAAAGTGCAGAATAACACATTTACCATGTACAGGTCATGCGGACGACGCCTGGATGTGGAGATCCGGGTCTTACATTGATCTATAATGTACCTAAGTGAATACATGTCATGGAGTCCTCATCTGATCAGCGGGTCTGACCATGTGACCAGTAGAAGGACAAGTTAAAGTGTACTTAAGTTTTTCACAAGTTTTTAAAAATAACCCAGGTTCTCCTTACCCTCAATTGCTGCTGTTTGCACCTTGTTTCACGTCTGTAAGTTCTGATTTTCTGGCGGTCTTCCCCATTTTCCTGCTGCTCTGCTGTTTGAAATCCTCCTTCAGGCAGGGCGGGTATCGCAAGCCTAGCATTCTGCCAGCCTCTGAGTGCACAGGAGCGTCCCTGTAAAGGTAGCTCCTTCCCCATTGCTAAGGAAACATCCCTGTGTCTCTGTTACTACAGAAGCTAAAGTACCTAACAACAGACAGTGGATTGTAGAGCTAAAGCAACAAAATGTGTTATGCAAGTATTTTACCAAAATGATGAGACTAATACAAGCTAATAGATGAGCAGAAGTTGTCTGAAAGGTTAGTGACCCTTTAAAGCTATGTTAACATGAGATTAGAGTTCACATGTACAGCCAACTCAAGAGAAAACAGTGTCCTTCTCACATCCGTCAGGTTGCTATACGTCTTGTGCATCAATGCCTGCCTTACACCTTTCCCAAACAGACCTTATGCCCACCAGATAATGGACTTCAAGGGGTTTGGCATTTATTAGGTGAACTGTCCATAACTCTGGTTCATACGGTAGTATAAGGCCCTGACTATGAGGAAAGTAGTGGGGCGCTTCAAACTGGGTACCAATAGTGGAAGAATTTCCGATGGTCCTTCTGGAAGTTGGCAGGGTTAGAAGAAACCTGTAGTTGCCAATGAGTGGACAGTCTACGAAGCAAAGGGTAGAAGATGCTGATGAAGTTCCAGAAGAAGACGTCTAGTAAGAGTAAGCGGCATATAGGCCAGGGTCAGAGGGATTCTGTAAAATGGCAAGAGACCTTTTTGGTTAGAGGGTTCCATTGTGTTCCCACTGAGAAGTGAGAATGGTCGGAGCTCCTGGATAAGCACCTGAGACTTGGCTGGGGACGTAAAGCGTGCCATCATGCAAGTCCCCAAATCCTATGCATGAATGTATAGTCATTTCCAGCCGAGCCAGAATTCCTGAGAGTGAGGCCATCAAATCCTCGAAGTGTCTGTCTCTGCCCTTGAGGTAATACTCATCTCTACCTTCTGAAGAATATTCCCGCTGCGTTCTTTCTGTGTCTCTCCTCCTCCATTTTGTTAATCGTTACTACTCTGACTAATTGCTTAATTAGATTCCTCACAAGGTTGTGAATAATACATCCAGAGTCAAAATAGAGTTTTGGCAGCCGGAATGATCCGAGGCGCAGTTATTGGCAGGAAGGGTTCATTCTCACTGACAGTAATGAAGCAGCAGGAAAAGGACGGACCGAAAATGTATCCTAGAAATCGTAGGCACTACATTCCAAGAACATAGAATGGCGGATCTCACAGAGTGATGAGAAGGACGTATGTACTTATAAAGAATATATACTAATTGGGATATCCACATACATTTCTACTGTTGTTCAGTGGGGGCATTATTTCGGGTCCGGCAATGTTCACAACAACTGCACAAGTATGTACGTCATCAAAAGCTCCCACATCTGCGTATTATAGTAGTTATATTCTTGTACATAGGGGGCAGTATTGTAGTAGTTATATTCCTGTACATAGGGGGCAGTATTATAGTAGTTATATTCTTGTACATAGGAGGCAGTATTATAGTAGTTATATTCTTGTACACAGGAGACAGTATTATAGTAGTTATATTCTTGTACATAGGGGGCAGTATTATAGTAGTTATATTCTTGTACATAGGGGGCAGAATTATAGTAGTTATATTCTTGTACATAGGAGGCAGTATTACAGTAGTTATATTCTTGTATATAGGGGAAAGTATTATAGTAGTTATATTCCTGTACATAGGGGGCAGTATTATAGTAGTTATATTCTTGTATATAGGGGACAGTATTATAGTAGTTATATTCCTGTACATAGGGGGCAGTATTATAGTAGTTATATTCTTGTACATAGGGGGCATTATTATAGTAGTTATATTCCTGTACATAGGGGGCAGTATTATAGTAGTTATATTCTTGTATATAGGGGACAGTATTATAGTAGTTATATTCCTGTACATAGGGGGCAGTATTATAGTAGTTATATTCTTGTACATAGGAGGCAGTATTATAGTAGTTATATTCTTGTACATAGGAGGCAGTATTATAGTAGTTATATTCTTGTACATAGGGGGCAGTATTATAGTAGTTATAATCCTGTACATAGGGGGCAGTATTATAGTAGTTATATTCTTGTACATAGGGGGCATTATTATAGTAGTTATATTCCTGTACATAGGGGGCAGTATTATAGTAGTTATAATCCTGTACATAGGGGGCAGTATTATAGTAGTTATATTCTTGTACATAGGGGGCAGTATTATAGTAGTTATATTCTTGTACATAGGAGCAGAATTATAGAAGTTATATTTTTGTACATAGGGGGCAGTATTATAGTAGTTATATTCCTGTACATTGGGGGCAGTATTATAGTAGTTATATTCTTGTACATAGGGAGCAGTATTATAGCAGTTATATTCTTGTACATAGGAGCAGTATTATAGTAGTTATATTCTTGTACATAGGGGGCAGTATTATAGTAGTTATATTCTTGTACATAGGAGCAGTATTATAGTAGTTATATTCTTGTACATAGGGGGCAGTATTATAGTAGTTATATTCCTGTACATTGGGGGCAGTATTATAGTAGTTATATTCTTGTACATAGGGAGCAGTATTATAGTAGTTATATTCTTGTACATAGGGGCAGTATTATAGTAGGTATAGTCGTAACACTCTTGTGTATAGTGAGATGGTATTATAGTATACCCTTGTACATAGGGGGCAGCAATATTGTAATTATATTCAGAAATTCAAATAATTTATTTAACTTTCTTTTTTATGTGTTGAAATATATATTTTAAAAATTTCTTATGCTTATGTGAGCCTTTAGGAGCGGCGGTGTTATCAGAACCCCAACCTTTGTAGAGCAGAAAATTATCATACTGATATTACAGATGAGATGTCTTCACCCCCGGCCAAGCATATTCCATTCCCCAAGGGGCCAAACATTACCACAACCTGCTGACAATCTGTCATCCCGCTGGTTCCCCCCTGAGAATCTTCCCTTTGAAGTTGTGAGTGACACGTTCATCCGCATTCACATATGCAGGCAACATGTTCGCAGTGATTACTCCGAGGGAACCTTCGTAGAACAGCGCCGAGAATTCCATCATTCCAGAATCTCTTCATTATCGGACTGTCCATCCTCCCGGGACAACAATGATCTTTACATGGTGATTTCTTCTGATCCTTGATAAAATCTCAGAAATTAAATCTTTTTTTTTTTTTGCTCCTTATTGATATTTATGGACTAGTGACCTTGAGAATTTTTAACCCCTTAATGAGCAGAGTGTGTTGGTTTTTAATAATCAGATGGTTTTTTAGTGATTTTCTGCGCACAGAGGGTGAACCGCGCTATTTTCTATTTGTCTGTTAGGCTATCAAAATAACTTTTTAAGGGTATTGTTTATGATATAATTTTAGTTGTATTAAGAATAAATTCAGCAAAAAGTTCAAAAAATATAATTTTCTCCTTTATTTTTCTTTTTTTGTGCTTTTTTTGTTTCTCAAATCTACTCAAAAATAAAGTAATTAATAATTGAAGTGATTAACGATGATTGAGCTCTGATTTGGTTTTCTCTATTTACGCACTTTTGTACATTTCTGTTCTTTTAAGTCATGTGGCTTACAATAGTTCCTGATTGACTTCTGAGGATATTGAGCCTTGGAATTCTACTTTGGACTTTCGTGCAGATCCGCCTGTGGATTTAGCTCCAGTCAATGGGTCAAATCTGCGTTCGGCCGCCCAGTGCGTTTTCGATGCAAACACTTTATCAGGAATTGACATATGAAATTCCTTTTATCTACAATGCAGATGTTAAAATCCACACTGTATGAATTACGGCACGGACTGCCCTAGCATTAATGCTATAGATGCACGGACAGATGTTGGCGCTGATTCCGTGTCACTATTACACTGTGTGAATGTTGCCATAAAGCGCAGTTTTCCACTCTAGCTTTCCATAGACGTTCCAGTCTTAAGGGGAAACATTCTTTTGTCTTAGGTAGCGAGTAGTGATGAGCAAGCATACTCGCTAAGGGCAATTGCTCGAGCGAGCATTGCCCTTAGCTAGTACCTGCCCGCTCGAGAGACAAGGTTCGGGTGCTGGCAGCGCACAGGGAGTTGCGGGGGGAAGCGGGGAGGAATGGAGGGGAGATCTCTCTCTCCACACCGCTCCCCCCTGCTGACTGACGCTACTCACCGCTCCCCCACACTGGCACCCGAATCTTGTCTCTCGAGTGGGCAGGTACTCGCTAAGGGCAATGCTCGCTCGAGCAATTGCCCTTAGCGAGTATGCTCGCTCATCTCTAGTAGCCAGCAATGATGTGATCAATTATAAGCCTTGCTCACACGACAGATTTTAAAGGGGATCCACACCGATTCTGTATCAAATCAGTGGCAAATCTGCATCCTAAAAGTTTTCTGTTGACTGCAGGTGAAATCCAAGCCACAGACAAATGGTGCCGATTGTTTTTCCATACACGGATCTGAAATCTATGTGCAGTAAAAAGTGAAATCGCACGTCACTTCTACTCACTTTTAGCCAGTAGAGTAAAATGTTAAGCCAAGTTATCTTGTAAATATGATACTTTTTAATGGATAACAAAAAGAGATGATTATACAGCGAGCTTTCGAATCCATCCACGATTCTTCATCAGGAAAAGCCTCGAAAGCTTGCTGTAAAACCATTCTTTTTGGTTAGCCATTAAAAGCTGTGTCCACAAGACTACTTGATTTAACTTGTTAATTCTTGACAGGGAATGTGGATTTGCCCTGTTGTGAAGGTCTAAATCTGCATGCGGATCCGTGGTAAGCTTATGTGCAAGATCCGGTGCAGAAATCCGCAGCTAGGCTACAAATTTTTAAAGAAAATCTATGCAGAAATATCCATATCCCGTTTTTGTTTTGCCCTGTGGTTAGCCATGCACTTTCAGGGACGGGGCCTAGCTTTCCACCAGTAGTTCACTGTCCTGCACTTCCTTGCTCATTCTTCTCATTCCTCATTGCACAGTCTTTGGTTCAATCAGTTGGCGGCAGTATCTGAATGCCCACCCCTCTGTTCCCCCCAGGACAGATGGTGAGTAAACCCAATATAACGTGTGTACACACAGGTGAGGTAGAGACTGGAGATTATCATGGTGTCTGCAGATCTGTCAGCCTCTAAATGCATAGAAGAGCCCCCTGTGAAGATAGCCCCCCCATTGCTAAGGAAACATTCCTGTGACCTTGTTACTACAGAAGCTCTGTGCCTAATGACAGAGAGTGGATTGCAAAGGAGATGGAAGGGAGACCCCTAGTGGTAGCAACTTCAAACATGATTTACAGTGGTAAAGCAACAACATGTTTAATGCAAGTATATTACAAAAATGATGAGACTAACACAAGCTAGTAGTTGAGTAGAAGTTTTCTTGAAAGTTACTCCCTTTTCAAAACTTGCTGTATGGTGCCTTATACATCGATGGTGTGCGGAGCTCTGTAATATAGTGTTTTAAATTCCTATTTTGTACCTGTTTTCTCTCAGAAAGTAGATGGAACATCAACTGATCTTCCCTGTGCTATTGGGAGAATAAAAGAATGCAGGCTATCTATAAGCAGATAGATGGTGAGAGAACACATAGCTAACTTAAATGAATTCAAGTCTCAAGGTCCAGATGAATTACATCCTAGGATACTAAAGGAAGCAGCGAAAGTAATTGCTGAACCACTCACCATAATCTTTGAAAATTCCTGGAGAACAGGAGAAGTCCCAGAAGATTGGAGAAGGGTGAATGTCCCCATCTTCAAAAAAGGGAAGAAGGTGGATCCAGGAAACTACAGGCCTGTGAGCCTGACTTCTATACCGGGAAAGATCTTTGAACAAATTATTAAGTAGCATGTATGCAAGTACTTGGATAAAAATGGAGTAATTAACCAGAGCCAGCATGGGTTTGTAACAAACAAGTCATGCCAGATGAATCTAATTTCCTTATATGACAAAATCACCAACTGGGTTGATCAGGGAAATGCGGTGAATATAGTATATCGTGACTTTAGTAAAGCATTTGACAAAGTATCTCTATACTATACTATACTTATTAAAAAAATGACCAAATATGGAATTGACAAGGCAACTGTTAGATGGATTCACAACTGGCTGAGTGATCATACTCAAAGAGTGGTCATAAATGGCTGCACATCCAAGTGAAAGAATGTATCAAGTGGGGTACCACAAGGCTCTGTCCTATCGCATGAGGTAATTATCCCCCGCTACTCTTCCTTAGTCAGACCTCTTCTGGAATACTATGTCCAGTTCTGGGCCCCCCACTTTAATAAAGACATAAACAAACTGAAGCAAGTTCAGAGAAGAGTTACCAAGATGGTGAGCGGTCTGCAAATCATGTCCTATGGGGAACGGTTAAAGGATCTAGGAATGTTTCGCTTGCAGAAGAGAAGGCTGAGAGGAGACTTAATAGCTGTCTACAAATATCTGAAGGGCTGTCACAGTGCAGAGGGATCAGCCCTATTCTCATCTGTACAAGGAAAGACTAGAAGCAATGGGATGAAACTGACAGGGAGGAGACACAGATAAGATATTAGACAGTGAGGGGGAACAATGAGTGCAACAGGTTGCCACGGGAGGTGAGGAGTTCTCCTTCAATGGACAGAAATCTGTCTGGGATGATTTAGTGATCCTGCACTGAGTAGGGGGGTGGACCCGATGACCCTTGAGTTCCTTTCAACTCTACAATTCTATGATTCTGTGAATGTGGCACTTGTCTATTACACACACCGCAGATCTGCATTTTCCTTTGCTACACTGCTTCTATGATATTTTTGTCCTTTTTATCAAGGTCACCTGCTCCAATAAATAGTAATGTGCCAAAAATCATTAGCATCTCTGTGACTGCTCCATGTCGTAACGATTTTCAGAACGGCTTTCCAGCCCGTCACGTCACAGCAGGCCGCCGCTACGCTGCTATTAACCCAGATATTTAAGAACTCAGACATGCAACCGTCAATAATCCCTGTGCTGATCAAATACGTGCCCGAGATCCTGGCTTACTGTGTTTACAGGGGTGCGGAGATAGCGGGGGAAAGACACCCATGAAGTGGGTCAGGGATAGGCGGCTGCCAGACCAAACCTACAGGAGTGCCATTCAGCACCCCAATAATCTAGCAAGCAAATCACAGTACCCTCAAAATAACTGGGACAGCCACACAGACATAATTCTCCCAACAGTCAGCCACAGCGCTCCCTACAAGTGACAGCCTATAACAAAGCCAGACACTATGGGGAGATTCATCATTCATAACAGATGTTAAAAAGTGGCAAATTTTTGTACAAAGCTAGCTTTTACAAAACTTTTGCAACTGTTTGCAGATACGCTGCTCCACACCACTTTCCAGAAAAAATTGTCCATGTAAACTAACCGAATTCAAATAATGGGTTCTTTCCACACACAATTTCTTAACTTTTTTGTGTATCTTACAACATACAGAAATTGCGCCTGTAAATCTATTGTGTAAATACAGCCTTCGTTGAAATTATTCCAGAAATCTACTCTAGCTCGGAGCTTGCGTAGATTTCTGCATTGCAGCACTCTTCATACATTAAGTGCCTGGTGCGCACCACCGGTGGTGAACCTTATACTTGCATGTTCTGTGGTCATAATTATAGTACAAAACTGTGTGAACTATATCCTCATAGTAATGACAAACATAATCCTCCATACCTGACCAAATCACAGCCTCTCCATAACAGGGACAGGCATAGAGCCCTATAACCATGAGAGCCTCTACGTCCCCCATCTAGAGAACCCCCATAACAGGGACAGTCATAGAGCCCTAAAACCATGAGAGCTTCTACGTCCCCCATCTAGAGAACCTCCATAACAGGGACAATCATAGAGCCCAATATCCGTTAGAGCCTCTAACATCCGCCATCTAGAGAACCTCCATAACAGGGACAGTCATAGAGCCCCATATTCGTGAGAGCCTCTACGTCCATCTAGAGAACCCCCATAACAGGGACAGTCATAGAGCCCCATATCCGTGACAGCCTTTACGTCCTCCATCTAGAGAACCCCCATAAGAGGGACAGTCATAGAGCCCCATAACCATGAGAGCCTTTATGTCCCCCATCTAGAGAACCTCTATAACAGGGACAGTCATAGAGCACCATAACCATGAGAGCCTCTACGTCCCCCATCTGGAGAACCTCCATAACAGGGACAGTCATAGAGCCCCATATCCGTGAGAGCCTTTACGTCCTCCATCTAGAGAACCCCTATAACAGGGACAGTCATAGAGCCCCATAACCATGAGAGCCTTTACGTCCCCTATCTAGAGAACCTCCATAACAGGGACAGTCATAGAGCACCATTACTGTGAGAGCCTCTACGCCCTCAATATAGGGAACCCCCATAACAGAGACATACATAGAGCCCCATAACTATGAGAGCCCTAACGTCCTCCATCTAGAGAACCTCCATAACAGGGAGAGTCATAGAGCACCATAACCGTGAGAGCCTCTATGTCCCCCATCTAGAGAACCTCCATAACAGGGACAGTCATAGAGCCCCATATCTGTGAGAGGCTCTACATGCATCTAGAGAACCTCCATAACAGGGACAGTCATAGAGCACCATAACCGTGAGAGACTCTACGTCCTCCATATAAAGAACCCCCATAACAGAGACATACATAGAGCCCCATAACTATGAGAGACCTAATGTCCTCCATCTAGAGAACCTCCATAACAGGGAGAGTCATAGAGCACCATAACCGTGAGAGCCTCTATGTCCCCCATCTAGAGAACCTCCATAACAGGGACAGTCATAGAGCCCCATATCTGTGAGAGGCTCTACGTCCATCTAGAGAGCCTACATAACAGGGATAGTCATTCAGCCCCATATCCGTGACAGCCTTTACGTCCTTCATCTAGAGAACCCCTATAAGAGGGACAGTCATAGAGCCCCATAACCATGAGAGCCTTTACGTCCCCCATCTAGATAACCTCCATAACAGGGACAGTCATAGAGCACCATAACCGTGAGAGCCTCTACGTCCCCCATCTGGAGAACCTCCATAACAGGGACAGTCATAGAGCCCCATATTCGTAAAAGCCTTTACGTCCATCCAGAGAACCCCCATAACAGGGACAGTCATAGAGCCCCATATCCGTGAGAGCCTTTACGTCCTCCATCTAGAGAACCCCCATAACAGGGACAGTCATAGAGCCCCATAACCATGAGAGCCTTTACGTCCCCTATCTAGAGAACCTCCATAACAGGGACAGTCGTAGAGCACCATAACCGTGAGAGCCTCTTTGTCCTCCATATAGCGAACCCCCATAAAAGAGACATACATAGAGTCCCATAACTATGAGAGCCCTAACGTCCTCCATCTAGAGAACCTCCATAACAGGGACAGTCATAGAGCACCATAACCGTGAGAGCCTCTAAATCCCCCATCTAGAGAACCTCCATAACAGGGACAGTCATAGAGCCACATATCTGTGAGAGGCTCTACGTCCCCCATCTAGAGAACCTCCATAACAGGGACAGTCATTGAGCCCCATATCCGTGAGAGCCTCTACATCCCCTATCTAGAGAACCTCCATGACAGCAACAGTCATAGAGCCCCATAACCGTGAGAGCCTCTACGTCCCCCATCTAAAGAACCTCCATAACAGGGACAGTTATACAGCCCCATAACAGAGCCAGCACAGTGTCCTTAAAATACTGTCCCCATTATGATGCCATCTACAGCACCCTATGGTAATATGCTCAATTTCATGATCTTGTTTATCCTAATGTAATAATCACAATGGGAAATTCCGTCTCTTCCCCTTTAACTGGTCCCGTACGCTGACCTGAGCGAGCACAGAACTCTGTATATATTATCCTGTATGTGAGACTGCTCTGCTGGTATCTAATGTCCTGTGGCTAATGGCTTCCAGATGTCCTCGCCGTCTCCACGTGTCTTCTTTTTTGTCTCCTGTGTGGCTGCCGTTCTGCTTCATTATTTGCAGCAAATTAGGACCATATTGTATTTAAAGTAAACGTTAATTCAGAGACGCTCATTTTGTCTTCAGATTCTTATTCGGCGCCCGTATACTACACGCCAGGCCGCGTGGGCTCGAATACTACAACCTTCAATACTTTACAAGCTATCCATTTGTTGGGGCTGGACATTCATGGAGGCTGCGTGTGCCTCACAAAATTTATATATATTAGGCCTCATTCTGTGCCAAATGCAAATCCACAGAAGTCCAGTATCAGATTTTTTCTTATTCTGATCTGCCACTATAATGGCCATGTGAACAAGACTCCGTCTTGTGATCTTGCCTTCCGTGGACACCTCTGCGTTGATACGGTCCAGGACAGCTTTGTTGGTGACCCTAGTTGAAATTTGTTTTCTCCAACTCCACAGCTCGAAAGCGTTGGTTTTTCTTCTGTCTGCTATTCTCAATGTCCACACCTCACACCCATGTGTTGCAATCGAGAAGATGATATCTGTCATTAACCTTCGTTTGGTGGTGACTGAGACATCCTTGTACTTCCATATTGGGCCCATGCTCACCATGGCCATATGCTCCAGTGCTAATTGACGCTTTATCTCATCTGCTGAGCTGCCATTATGATTAATGAGGGACTCAAGGAAAACAAAACTGTTAACCACTTTGATTTCCCTGTTGTTGACCTTTATATGGACTACCTTGCTGGCAATGGACATGATGTTTGTCTTCTTGATGTTCAGGTAAAGTCCCATCTTCTCACTTTCTTCTTTTAGCTTCAGGATCAGTGTCTTCAGATGCTTTTCTGTCTCTTCCACCAGGGTCGTATTGTCCACATGTCTTAGCTTACTGATGGTTCTTCCACCTGTTTTCAACCCAATATTCTGATCATTTAAAGGGGTTGTCCCGCGGCAGCAAGTGGGTCTATACACTTCTGTATGGCCATATTAATGCACTTTGTAATGTACATTGTGCATTAATTATGAGCCATACAGAAGTTATAAAAAGTTTTATACTTACCTGCTCCGTTGCTGGCGTCCTCGTCTCCATGGTGCCGACTAATTTTCGCCCTCCGATGGCCAAATTAGCCGCGCTTGCGCAGTCCGGGTTTTCTGCAATCTTCTATGGAGCCGCTCGTGCAGGATGCCGGCTCCGTGTAGCTCCGCCCCGTCACGTGCCGATTCCAGCCAATCAGGAGGCTGGAATCGGCAATGGACCGCAGCTGCGGTCCACGAAGACAGAGGATCCCGGCGGCCATCTTCAGCGGTAAGTATTGAAGTCACCGGAGCGCGGGGATTAAGGTAAGCGCTCCGGTAAGCTTCCTTTACCTCCCTGCATCGGGGTTGTCTCGCGCCGACCGGGGGGGGGGTTGGAAAAAAAAAAAACCCGTTTCGGCGCGGGACAACCCCTTTAAGTCCAGCCGTCTTATGGTTCACTTCTGCAAAGAGGTTGAAAAGGAGAGCGGATGCATCCTTGTCTTGTGCCCTTTTTGATCTTGAACCATTTCGTATCCCCACACCTGGTTCTCACTGTGGCTTTTTGATTGCTGTAGAGGGACATGATCAACGTGATAAGGTGCGCTGGTTCTCCTACCTCCCTCAGTGCTTCCCAGAGCTTATCATGCTCAATGCAGTCTAAAGCCTTGATGTAATCAATGAAACACAGGTAGAGCCTCTTCTGATACTCTCTTGCCTTTTCCATGACCCATCTTAGGTTTTCAATGTAGTCACGGGTCCCTCTGCCCTTGAGGAATCCAGTTTGAACATCAGAAAGTTTCTGGTCAAGGATATTGCCCAAGCTCTTCTGGGTGATTTTCAGAAGCACCTTGGGGAATCAGAGCGTTTGCTCTACAGTTTCCACAGTCGTTGACATCGCCTTTCTTTGGCAGTGGGATCAAAAGTGATATTTTCCAATTCTTTGGCCATGTGTAGGTGCTCCATATTGTCTAGCATAGTGCTGTCATTAAATCTGGCTAAATCTGTTTGTGGTAGGTAAATGCAAAGTCCCCTGGTGCAAGCACCGAGTCATGACTAACTCCGAGGGGGACGTCACATCGTGACGTTTTCTTGGCAGACTGTGCTTTGCCGGCCCATTGAAAACAATTGGCAATGCGAGGGCACGCCCAAATATTGGCAATACCATAGAAAAAATCCCTCCTGTGTATGACCCCATTCAAAAGAATGAGGTTCATATTCGTTGTGAGAATTTCAGCTGTGTGAAACCGGTCTCAGGCTACCGACACACGACGATGCAAGGCGTCAAAAACGCCTTCGCGATTCTCCGGCGCGGCTTTCAGCCATATTAGAGGATTGGCAAGTGTTTCTTATTGCTTTCAATGGTAAACCTCGCATCGCTCTTCACGCGCCGTATGATGCGTTTTACTGTATTAAAAACAGTAGGTGATGCTTCCGAGGAACGTGAAAAGATAGGACATGCCGTGATTTTTTTCCCGCACCGCATCGCTCATGTATATCACTCCAGTCAAAAGACCAGGCCTTAAGGTGACCAAGACTTCTCCTTTAAGAATTTTTTTAGACCTATGTTTTGTCTCCTCTCCTGGGAAGTGCATAAGGTTCAGGCCATTTATCTTGGCAGGAAGTGAACTTTTCTTACCGAAATCGGAGGACAACTTGAGAGAGTCTGGAGGAGTGTTATTCATTTTATGGAAAAAATATTTTCCTGCTGCATTTTGTTCGATGGAGAAGAAAAGTAATGAAAGTTTTGTATAGGAGAGAATTCCAGCGGCGCTCGCCCAGACAGATAACATTTACAGATACGTTGTGTTTGCATTATTTTTATGGCAGCGGTAATTTTGTGTTTGCTGCATTTTTTCGCTGCGCAGTGAAATCTTCCCTCTCATTTGTATATTATGTGTGCGTCAGCAGCCTGTGCCGAGGCTCCGATATATTCATTAAAAACATGAATCATCGCTTCTGAGTGCAAACCATGTGGAGGAGAATCATAATGCTGGCCCGGAGAGATGCCCTCTCGTTCTCTTTGTATGGTGTCTAACACTACGGCTCTAGATGCCGCCAACCAGGACCAAATCTGTAACTGAACCGACATCAACTGCCAGTGAAGTCCTATTCACCAGGCCCCAAGAGGTAATCAGTTGGTTCTAATGGGCCAAATGCATAGGGCACCATCTGAAACACTCAGAGCTCCTAGTCATCCACTGTATATGTTAGGAGGCTTAGTATAAGGCCTTATAGTAGGCAGCATGAAACTCTTATTGGGTTAGCAGGGCCAGCTCTAGGCACACTTGGGTCCTTGGACCACACATTTACAGTAGGTCCACTTAGTAATTTATAGGCCCCGCTCTGCTTCCTTAGTAATTTATAGGCCCTTCTGTGCCCACTTATTAATTTATAGGGTCTGCTGTGCCCCTTAGTAATTTATAGGTCCCACTGTACTGCCGTATTAATTTATAGGCTTTAGTGAGGTCTTATAAAAATTTATATGCCTCACTGCACACTCTTGGTAATTTATAGGCCCTACTGTGCAGTAAAATAAAAAAATAAAATCACCTCCATTTCACTTCCACAGCATCTTCCATCCTTACTAATTTATAGCCCCTTTGTGCCCCCTTGCTAATATATAGGTTCTGCTGTGCCTCTTAATTATAGGGCTCGTTGTACCCCTTAGTAATTTTTAGGCCCCATTCTGCTCCTTTAGTAATTTAGATGCTCTGCTCTGCCTCTTAGTAATTTATAGGCCCCACTGTTTTCTCTTAGAGATTTAAAGGCCATTATTCTAGAAGCAAAATAGGAGCTACGCCTGGCATTGTTAGACAGTTTTTCTTGCCATTTCAGCCCACATACTATACTGTCATATAGTGCCAAACATATGGGTATCTCAATAATACTCCCTTAGAGAGGCCACATAATATAACATAATCGGTTTCAGACTTTGGCTTTATTGAGGATTCTGCCTGAACCCGGTATAGAACCTGGGAGTGGAGGCAGAAATATGTGAATGGCCCCTTATCAGGAGGGACCAGGGGTCAAACTACACCGTTCTTGACAAAGGTGCTGGTGAGGATCTGCAGCTATCAGATATTTATAGTGTAGTTTAAAAACATTCCTAGACTTAAAATGGTGCAAAATAAAGAAAAAGTATATTCCCCTACTCCAACGGTTCCTGGTTCAGCACCGAGGCCTCATTTCCTGGCGCTTGGAACCTGGGTGGTCACGTGCCGTTCATTGTGCCTGTGACCACTCAGCCACTCACAGGCTTCCACAGTGATTCTTCCAACACAGCTGAAGCCTGTGATTGGTTGAGAGGTCATGTGTACAATATATAGCTTGTGACTACCTGTTGGGTCCTTCTGGGGCTCCAGTGTAGGTACGTATCCATTTTTTCTTGATTTTACGCCACTTTAAGCCTAGGAAATGTTTTTTTAACCATCTGGGAAAACCCCTTTAACTATATTCAATGGATTATTATATAACAACTATATAATGTTTTACATTTTATTTGTTTTGCACTATAAGGCTTGGTTCCCACAGGATGGGAATATCGCAGAATGCCCGCAGCGGGACCACACGAAAATTCCGCAAGATTTCCGCAGCGGAAAGGCTGCTTAAAAACCTGCGGGTTTGAAGTGGCTTTCCGCCTGTATTCCACTGCAGAAATCTCTCTCCATAGAAGGCAGAGCCCGCAGCGGAAACGGCGATGCAATTAGTTTTAAGTTCCGCGTGGCATTGCCCGCAGCGGAATATCAACAGCGTGTGAATGAGATCTTTGCAAATCTTGTTCACTTTGCTGCGTAGTCTCAGGTTTAAAAATGCCTCCAGAATTTCCGTGCAGAATGTCCGCACGAATATTCCGCGGCAATTCCTCCCCCTGTGAACCCAGCCTGAGTTTTTTGTTCTTGTTTACTTTACGGCCCTTTTAGA
Organism: Eleutherodactylus coqui; assembly: GCF_035609145.1. Classification (NCBI taxonomy): domain Eukaryota; kingdom Metazoa; phylum Chordata; class Amphibia; order Anura; family Eleutherodactylidae; genus Eleutherodactylus; species Eleutherodactylus coqui. Next base: position 518,678,878 of record NC_089837.1, read on the forward strand.
CAGAATGATTATCAGTTAAAGAATCATTCAAACGAGCGAAAGTGAACGATAATCGCTCAGTCTAAACGCAGCAAACTTACCGAACGACGAACGATAACCGTTCACCTTCCGCTCGTCGTTCATTTTAAGCAGGCATAAAAATCATCGCTGGCTCATTCACTTACCGATCCGTTTAACCAGCGCCCGTTCAGTCCCTCTCACAGCGAATGTGAACGACTGTACGATTTCTCGTTTGAACCAACGATGTATCTGCCTGTATAAACAGGCAGCAGGAGCGAATGAGCGAACTCTGACATTGTTGGCTCATTCAAACAATAAATCGGACCCTAAGCATTTTTAAAGGAACTTTAAATTAACTTTTTTTAGTCCCACTATAGGACCGCAATCTGCGATCCTCTGATTGCTTCCATAATATAGTGCAATACTCCTGTATTGCAGTGTATAATTGCTTGACAGTGTTATACTCCTGGCTGCGATCACAACCCATCGGCACCACCGTGTCATGTGCGGAGCTGATGGGGTGACAAAGGTAGCCCCCTCCCTCTTTTAAATTCCTTAGGTAGTGACTGGAGCATCTAAGGGGTTAAACGCCTGGTATTGACATGAAGTCCATAGCCGATTTCATCCAGAACCGGCCCTGCCTTTTGTTCCTTTTGAAGCAGCTCTCTGTAAAACAACATTGTTTTTCATTCCATGTCCAATTCTTGTCCTTCTCCTGCAGACAAACACATGACATCAGATGACACCGGCTCTGTACATAGTCCCCATTGAGCAACAGTTCCGGTTGGCTAGTTTTGGGCTAATGTTGATATTCTCACGGTTTTGTGCGATTGTTTCGTCTCCGGCTTCAGGGTTTTTTTGTGCATTTTATTTTACAAGATTGATGTTGTGGCGGGTTTTGTGACTGTAACTCAGCTACCGGAGAATTATGCCCAGTCCTCGGCGCACTCTGTATAAACATCTTGGAAATGAGTCTCTTTATTACTCCAATATGAGTTAAAGCCTGCGCTGGGAATACAAGAAGAGAAATTGGAAGACGTCTTCAGCGGAGAAGCCTCGATATATCCTTGTTCAGAAGCAAGAAGGTAAATAACATTTGCAGTAAAGTGAAGGTCTTACTTTTAGAAACAAGCCCATAACTCTTCGCTGATTAGTTTATTGACCCTTCCTGCACAACGACCCAGAGAATAAAGTTACATCGCCATTTATCCCCCATGAAGAACAATATAAAGGGGCACTCCAGTGATTTTCTTTCTCGATTCATTATGCAGCTATTCCCCCAGTATATGTATATAAGTTGGCTAGGGTTACCTTGGTTAGTTATTACTTTCTATCTGAAGTTCCGGGCCCATTTCTCTTCAGATGGTCATGTGATCTCAGTTGTGATCAGCTAAGATTTACTTGGGGTTATGTGTGCAGTTTCGAGTCAATTTCTCACTTGGTATGATGCTATTATATAGATTCTACTGCAGAAACTGCCTAGAGGGGGACACTAGCAGTCCTATCACAGTTACTGATAATGATCACACAGATATAATAGAGGAGATCACAGCTCATCCTCCTGACTGTATACTTATGGGCTGTAGCTTGTAAATGGTAAAGCCTCTAGATAATGCTGTTCTGATGCATTATGGGATTGATGTGAAAGTGAAAGCTAAATTTTTATTATCAAGATGGTGTCTGATAAGCGTCCGAAATGGGGCTGCACTGCATGGAACTGGCTGCAGAGACCTAAAAAGTGTGACAGGCAATCAGATGAGGGGTGCAGGCATGCAAAAATGTGTTTTTGTAGGAATGGCCCTTTAAAACCAAAACCCAAACAATAGGAAACACTCCACAATCCGAGGATCGCTACTTCTCTAAAGTGATGTGAGGCCATTTTAACACAAAGGCACCTCACATCCATGGGGACATTGCATGTTGGCGAGCGTGATATCGCGTCGAGTTTCATAGCCTGATATCGTGCTTACCAGTGTGAAGATAGCCTTACACAGCGGAAAAATAAAAAAAGTTGTGGCTTTCAAAATGTAGAGATGAAAAACAAAAAAATTGCTGCGTCCTTAAGGAGTTAATATAGCTTTATAGCGGGCAGTTCAAGGAGGTAATATTTCTCCTTGTGGGAGTCTTATAGGACCTTGCAATACTCCCTGGGAAAAACTATGCAAATGAGTGATAGAATAATCCTCCACAGCGCCACCTATTGGAGAGTAGTTTCCCATATATTTTAAAGGGAACCTGTCATCAGAGAATCTGCCAAAACTGTTAAAACACTGAAAAATTGAATATTTCAGCAGTTACTTTAATGTCTACCATGTCTCAAGGAAAGCTACAAAATGAAGTGTTTTATTTCTCCCGCAGTGCAAAAAACTTTCATCTGATTGGTGTGGTGGCCGGGCTGATCATAGTGGGCTGGCCGTACAATCTCTGCAACCCAGCATCACTACCCCAACACCCTAACCCCCACCAAACATGTGAAAAACTGGTGACAGGTTCCCTTGAAGAGGACTTGCAACTAGGGATGTAAACCAAATCAGATTACCCATGTTGTACCCATGTGCCAATATGGCCACCATCATAGCCCACACTGGGGCATTGAGTTATCCCTCTTTGTAATGTGGTAGATGTGCAGTTCTAGTTTCAGATAGTTTTGTGAACACCACTGAAGGACCATGAGTTCACCTGAGCAGAAACTGAGATCTACTGGATTGTGGTGACCCATGGCAATCTGAGTAAACATCTTCTAAAGGGAATGGTAGACAGAGGTGCCCAAGGGCACACATGAGGCCATTCTTGCTACATTGCTTGGAACCTTATATAAATGGTGCACTGTTTTACGTCGGTATGTGAGCTTATAAAGAGCCTATTGGAGGTGGGGAAGAGACATATCAGAAGAGGTTGAAGGAACTAGTTGATGGTGGACCTTTGAGAAGGCACAGAGCAAGGTAGTCAATTGTCCTTGAGCAGAGTAATGGTTCTCCAGACCAAAGAAGGGTGGAAGGAAGCGATATGTTGGGTAGAAGTCTTAGTTATTCAATAGTGATAAGAAGAAGTCTTGGTTATCTGACAACAGTGGCCTGTAGTTAGCACTGGCCACAGGGGAGGTTTCTACTCAAACGTAATAAGTCCTCGGGGCAAGTTGTGTAACAATTCTTGAGCTTTAATTGCCATTTTCCAGGCAAATTGGTGTGATGCAATTTCCCTACAGCACCCCCGCAGGAGAAAGGAAGTATTACACAGTATCCATTAAAATCAGTGGGCTACCTGTGTGATATATGGATATGTTGTGTCCTCCAGAATTGGAAATGCAGTTCTCAGCACTGGCTAATATACCCCCTCCCCTTATTAGCTGAGAATTTCCTAATAAGGTACCTGAAAAACAGACAATACCTTTAAAATCTGAACAACAGTGAGTCAGTCTGTTCAATCCAATCCACTTCCAGGTTCTCAGAATGACTCTGCTTATTAGAATCATTAGGTGATAAACTAATATGACATGTTTAGCTATGTGAGGGTCCTGAGTCATTGCACCACAGGTCACCTCTTCTGGGAAGAACAGGAGTGAAACGCGTTGTTATGCAGCCATACAGCCATAGCATTACAGTCTGAAGATTTTGGAGGCTGAGCGCACTCATTAAGCATGCCGTGTCATCTCATAGCACTGCCTGATGCCTGAATCCACAGGGACATGATTAATTCTTACCTTGTGCTTTAATAAAATCTATTCATACATAATCACTTAAAGGAGAAGTGCAGATATTAGCTCTTATGTTTCAATGGCCCTCAGAATTGGAATCTGATCTGTTCCTCTGGGCAAGGCTTCTGCATTTCCACCATTAAAGAAGTTGTCCCATCACAGCAAGATAACAGGATAGGGAATAACTTGCTGATTTGATAACTTATTGATCAGTGGGGTCTAACCACTGGGACCCCCAAAATGCAGCCCTGGCATGTCCCAAGCTGTGGGCAGCAGGGGACATACATGTACACCTCTTCTTCATTCACTTCCATGGGACCACTGAGGGCTTGAACTCAACTATCTCCAGTGCTCTCATTGAAGTGAATGGATGGGAGGGGCATTAGCGTGGCCTCCTCTGACCACGCTTTCAGGATTGGTAGTGATACTTGCATTCAGCATCCCCCACCGATCAGCAAGGTATCCTTTACCTTGTGGATAGAGGATAACTTGCTGTGGTGTAAATACCCCTTTAAGTCTCTCTTTATTCACTGTGTTGCTGAATTTAATCTGTCGTTCTCTGGTATCAGTCATTTTAGGTTAAAAGGGTTGTCCAGTTGTAAACTATTCATGGCCTATGCTAGGGATAGGTCATCAATAGTAAATTGGCGGAGGCCTATGCCCCAGATAGGTCATCAATTATATATTGGTGGAGGTCTATTGCCAGGAACCCCACTGATCAGCTATTCTTTAGATTTATTTGCTCGTGCACAGAGTTGATTTCTACAGGAAACAGACAGCTCTGTTCCCACTGCAGTGACCTGGCTTGGTACTGCAGGTCAAGGTCCCATTGAAATGAATGCGGAAACTTAGACTGCAATACCAAGCCTGGCCACTGCAGTGGGAATGGGGCTGTCTGCTTCCTACAGAAATTAACTCAATGCACGAGCGCACTGGTCTGACAAACAACTGATCAGTAAAGGACACGGACTACCATCTGTCTGCTATTGATGACCTGTCCTGAGGATACGCCATCAATAGTTTAAAACTAATCAACACCTTAAGGAGAGACTGGCTAACATATCTCCAGAGCATATTTACATCCATAGCTGTCTCCAATAACCAGATGACCTCAACTGGTGGGCCATGGTCAAAATCCGAACTGAGGACGCTAGCTTTGGTGACAGGAAGGGCAGAGCTGAGCACTATTGTGGTGGTCATGTGGGTCAAGTTGACTTGTCAGGGAGGACCACAGAGCCACCTCCTACAATCCACTTCTTCTCCCGCATGCTTAGAGCTCCGGTCCCTGACAGCATGGCCAAGTTTGGCACCCAGCAACAACCGGTTGAGATTAGTCTCAGTTTGTGGTCTTGCATCCGATAGTCCTCACTACAGGCATCAAGGGTCGTCTGGTTATACTGGCCGAGGATGCGAATCGCAAGCTTGAGGAAGAGGAATGCAACTCGTCTCTCTGGAGACTTTGCCGCCAGCCCCCATAGTGCACCTCCATCCTGTAACAGGAAATTAGCAGAATCCAGAATTTATCTTTGGATGTGAACAGATCACATTGTGTTGGGTAATTCTCCTTGCGGGGTCCTCACTTTATGAAATGCCCCCCACCTGTTGTGGTTTGGCAGAATTCATTGTAACCCATTGACTGGTCCTTGCCTAAGCTTTGCCCAGCGTGGGATCTTCTCCGACTCCGTGAAATGAATCAATAAGCCTCTCGCTTTGTTTTGACTATATTTTTGTAATGTTGTGCATGGATGAGTAGAAATAATTAGCGGCTCCCTACAGTTCTTTACCGGAAATGAAGCCAAATATTCAGTGTTTAACCGCCGTTGTCATGTCGATGAGCTATCTGTATTGCAGCCTATGAAGCATGAAGCACATATGTTCACGCTTCTTAGGTGCTGTCTGACTTATTATCGTGCTGGCTCCTTGTTAAAGTTATTACTTTGTAGGACCAAATATACCCCCAAAAAATGGTAAGCTGATACAACGAGCTAATTTCTATAAGAAGCAGACAGCTCCGTATCCACTGCAGTGCCCAGGCTTGGTATTGCAAGCCAAGTAACCATTGATTTGCAGTACCAAGCCTGGCCACTGCAGTAGGAACAGAGCTGTCTGCTTCCTGCAGAAACCTGATGGCCCATCCATTCATAGTTTACAACTGGACAGCCCCTTTAAAAGGGATTGTCCACTTTCGACAACGCTTTTCAATTGCAAATGTCCTCTCGTGACCTTCTTTATCCGAAACCATCACCCCTCCATTATCATGACAATAGTCCCACTGAAATCAATGAGCGTCTGGTTCAGAACACCCATCTCCAAATAACTTTTTAGGAATCTTATTTACTGTATCACTCGAACATATTCCACAGCGCTGTACAAAGGGAGAACATATAAACTCTATGCATATGCTGTACTGCAAAGCGCCAGTGGTCATCACTGATGCACTATGTACATATTTTCTAGGCCTTTGAGCATCATATAGAGGGGCCCCACTACTATTAGGTGCTGGGTGCTTCTAATTTGTAAGGGGTGTCTCTGAGGAAACAACTCCTTTAATAAGAGGGGAGCAATTCAGGACCCACCTCTGTCACCAGAATGGAGAACGGATACAAAGAGCATATCTCTCTTTCTTTCTGGAGGATCCAGCACAATCATAGTACACGGACAGCCCAATGAACTGTGTAATACTTCATTTCCCCTCAGGGGGCACTGCAGAGAAACTGAACACTTGTTTTCAGGATTCTCCACAGATTACAGCTGATCATTAGAGGTCCCAGCAGCAGGACAGCATGTGATCAGTGTATTGTCAGTAGACCCTTTTAGCAAAAAGGGAATCTTCCCTTTAAGGAAGTATCTAATACAGATATACAATATAAAGACCTGCGGGTTTATTATTTGTGTCGCTCTAGTAAACAATTCTGAATATCAGATTAAACAAAAAAGTATTTTTGGTGGAGTTTACGGGTTTCTGAATCTTTATTACATTGTCCAGGCGTGGGTTGAATGGCCAAAGGGGAATGCTTTGAAAGATCCTAGGGAGCATGCAGATTTTTTGGTATCATCTGCTGATCTAATAGATGTGCTTGTTTTCCCATCTGTAAGTGCTGTTTGAACAAGCAATAAATTATGAGTCATACATGAACACAAGTCAACAGACCCGTGATGATGTGATGAAGTGTGCACCATGTACATACGGCCTGAATCATCCCTGGTTCTGCATCTCCAAGACATATAACAGGATCTGACTGGAGCACCAAAGAATCTTCTGGTGTGCAAGAAAGGTAGGGCAAGGCCTATCTTTTCTCACGTGTAGTAATATCGCATGAGAATCATGCTAGTTAAAACGACACCATTGAAAAATAAAAAAGCACATACAGACTGGGAGGAATTGGGCTAAGCAGCAGCACATGTGAAAAAGACTTGGGTATACTACTAGAGCACAGACTGAACATGAGTCAACAATGTGATGTAGGAGCAAAAAAGAAAAACACAATTCTGGGATGTATTAAGAGAAGCCTAGAGTCTAGATCACGTGAGGTAATTATCCCCCTCTACGCTTCCTTAGTCAGACCTCATCTGGAATAATGTGTCCAGTTTTGGGCACCCCAATTTAAAATAGATATAGACAAACTGGAGCAAGTTCAGAGAAGAGTTAGCAAGTTTGTGAGCGGTCTGCAAATCATGTCCTATGAGGAACGGTTAAAGGATCTGGGAATGTTTGGCTTGTAAAAAAGAAGGCTGAGAGGAGACTTAATAGCGGTCTACAAATATCTGAAGGGCTGTCATAGTGCAGAGGGATCAGCCCTATTCTCATTTGTACAAGGAAAGACTAGAAGCAATGGGATGAAACTGAAAGGGAGGAGACACAGATTAGATATTAGACAGTCAGGGGGATCAATGAGTGGAGCAGGTTGCCACGAGAAGTGGGGAGTTCTCCTTCAATGGAAGTCTTCAGAGGCTGGATAGACATCTGTCTGGGATGATTTAGTGATCCTGCACTAAGCAGGGTGTTGGAGCTGATGACCCTGGAGGTCCCTTCCAACTCTACCATTCTAGGATTGTCCTGATCTCCACCTTGCTTCACTGCTACCTGCAGACACTCATTATTGTATCGCTCTTCAGACCTTCATTGAACAAACTGCCTTCTGTTACGCCCAAACTTTTCACATTTTGAATCATCAGTCCAGAGCATCTGCTGCCATTTTTCGGCATTCCTGTTCCTATATTTTCATTCATAGTTGAGTGACTTGGTCTTCTTTTTATGTCAGCTTTTTGGCCAAAATTCTTCCATGAAGGCCACTTTTCGCCAGACTTCTGTAATCTGGGTGTACCCGAGTCCCACTGGTTTTTGCTAGTTCTGAGCTGAAGGCATTGCTGAATATGCAAAGGGAAGCAAGCATGATGTCTTTCATCTGCTCCACTTTCCTTGGCCGACCACTGTGTCCTTAAGGTTACCGTTTCTTTGTGCTTCTTCAAAAGAGCTTGAGCAGCACATCTTGAAACCTTAGTCTGCTTTGAAATCTTTACCTGGGATAGACCTTTCTGATGCAGTATAACTACTTTGTTGCTGTGCTCAGTCTTGTCATGGTGTATGACCTGTGACATGAAACTGTCTTCCACAACCTCACCTTTTGTAGCAGAGTTTGGCTGTTCCTCACCCAGTTTTAAGCCTTCTACACAGCCGTTTCTGTTTCAGTTAACGTATGTGTTGCAACCTTCATATGAGAGTTCTCACCTGTTTCGTACAATTGGTTAATCACACACCTGACTATAATTGCACAAATTCCCTGATTTTGTGCACGTGCACCTAGAAGAACTGATGCTGTTTTGAAGGTAAAGGGTGATCAGACTAAATTTAAGGTGATTTTACATTTTTCTTTTGTTCAGACATTTTGTGAACTAACAAAAATAACTATTAACCCTTCTATTTCTGAAAGCATTCTTACTTTGCAGCATTTTTCTACGCCTGCCTAAAACTTTTGCACAGCACCATAAATCATAGAAAACTCTATATCCCTGGGCTTAGCTCTCTCCTAGCTATCCTACGCTGCCCTCAGATAGGAAACCGGATAAATCTGCTCTAAAAAACTGAAACTAAAGTCTAGTAACAATCACATGGGTATTAGAAACTGGGAAACATAGAAGTGCATGCATACCACCTAACTATGTCGGATATAGCCGGACAGTCGTGGATTGTAGGTGCTGTCCCACTCTCAGTCTATGTCCCATTTTCTATATTGTCCTGGCTCTTGGTTCCCGGTGGAGACATCAGCATAATTTGTCCTCCCTTTAAATTTCTGGTCTTCTCTGTATCCCTATACCCTGCCTTGATTTGGAGGGACGTGTTGATGGGGAGGATATGAGAGATGCTTTATAGTAATGTGATATATCTCATCTGACCGTGTATCATCTGTTGCTGTATACAACGCAGACCGGAGAAAAGGAAATGATTTTGGATGTTGCAGTTAAAAAAAAAAAATTGCCCATGACCTCATTAGTCCTGACATCTATTAAAGCCGACTTTGAAAATGTAGGAGTTTCTGTCAACGCTTCATTACGGTCCAAAGTGATAGATTGTGAAGGTCTGTCCAACAGATCACGGGTGCTAGCGTCGTAGTAGGAAGGCTGCAAGCCAATCCTCTGAGAGCTAAACACCCTGCGCTCCAGACTGATACATTGTAGCAGACTATCAGGACAGGAGAGGGATGTGTGCTGCTGATGTATCTAACTCATGGAGGATTTTCTAGGCTGGGTACAACTGTAGCAATGCCACAACAGCGAGAAGTATCAGATCTCTATCATAATTTTTAGTATCTGGATGTAAATGCAAATGCCTCAATTCACTAACAGCAAGCAGGGAAAGTAATGAAGAACTGGAATGCAAATTGGAAAGAAGTTGCACAAAAGTTTTTGAAATATACTCATCATGATGACTGTACAGAAGCGGTATCTGGTAGAAGCGGTCAGTTGCAGGAGCTGTTGGTTGCCGGAGAGCTGCTTACCGCCTCTTCGTGTTATTGTCTGTCCGCCCACACTCCTCTGTGACACAGAGCTCTCTGCAGTAATTGAATGGTCAATGTGACATGATGAGGAGATTGATTAGGCCGTTCCTGTAATGCAGTACATTGTGGTAATCTGGGGTGGCGGGGCTGCGTTTCTTTAGCAATTACCTAATTTTGAGCTATTAAAGGGATGTTCCAGGACTTTGTTGTTGTTGATGACCTACAGGTCATCAAAAGATGATCGTCGGTGACCCATTGATCAGCTGAATCTCGAGACTGCTGTCACTGTGGTCAGCACAGGAAGCAGAAAGCGCTGACCATAGCGCAGCGGCCCGGTTTGGTATTGCAGGCTCCCGTTAAATTTGTGAAGGTATTAAGATGACTTGTGTTCCTCTTGTTATTCAGTCCCACGCTTGTAAAAGCGGCATGGCCTTGATACTGGGGGCTTGAGCGTTTTCTGAAGCCCATAATAATAAGTCATTGTATCTGCATTATTTATGCTCGGGTCCTCTCATGTGAAGAGCATCTATATGTACATGGGTAGTGGCCCTTCTCCAAGTACAGTGGGCCCCAGCATCTGTCCGGCTAGCACTGGCCCTTTAGTCCAGCATGTTCAAGGACATCTCTACTTTGCATCAATAACCGGAGCTCTTGTCTGTACATGAATGTGTCGCCCTCCCACTCGGCTCTGTCCTAGTAGAACATGTTACTTTCCATTCCAGTGTATCCATGTCAGTCCCCTGTAATTGGGAAGAGTGTGAGTTGTCACTTTCTACCCTCGCTGTTTAGTGTTGTCCCATCTTACAGCATTTGTGCAGTAATTGCCTTGACAATACAGGAAGGGAGAGAGAAGACAAGAAGGAAGCCGTGTGTTATAACTGTCGAGGCTGCTTATATCAGCTGCAGATGAGAGGCGATACAGCAAGAGGTTCCTGGGAGCGTGACGTGGTCCTTGTCATAGACGCTGCATGGAAGATCCTGTCTACAGCACATGGAATATTAATGACTGTTTCACTTGCGTCGCACAGTAATGGGCCTGCATTGCGGAGAAGAGAGCAGGGCCTTGTTTATCATGTGTGAATACATAGAAGGGTAAAATATGATGTCATACACCCAGCTCTGCAGAAATATGATGTCATGCACCCAGCTCTGCACCAATATGATGTCATACACCCAGCTCTGCAGCAGTGTGATGTCATACACCCAGCTCTGCAGCAGTATGATGTCATACACCCAGCTCTGCACCAATATGTTGTCATGCACTCAGCTCTGCAGCAGTATGATGTCATACACCCAGCTCTGCAGCAGTATGATGTCATACACCCAGCTCTGCAGAAGTATGATGTCATGTACCCAGCTCTGCACCAATATGATGTCATACACCAGCTCTGCAGCAGTATGATGTCATACACACAGCTCTGCAGCAGTATGATGTCATACACCCAGCTCTGCACCAATATGTTGTCATACACTCAGCTCTGCAGCAGTATGATGTCATACACCCAGCTCTGCACCAATATGTTGTCATACACTCAGCTCTGCAGCAGTGTGATGTCATACACCCAGCTCTGCAGCAGTATGATGTCATACACCCATCTCTGCACCAATATATCATATAACCAGCTCTGCAGCAGTATGATGTCATACACCCAGCTCTGCAGCAGTATGATGTCATACACCCAGCTCTGCACCAATATGTTGTCATGCACTCAGCTCTGCAGCAGTATGATGTCATACACCCAGCTCTGCAGAAGTATGATGTCATGCAGCCAGCTCTGCACCAATATGATGTCATACACCCAGCTCTGCAGCAGTATGATGTCATACACCCAGCTCTGCAACAATATGTTGTCATACACTCAGCTCTGCAGCAGTATGATGTCATACACCCAGCTCTGCAGCAGTATATTGTCATACACCCAGCTTTGCAGCAGCATGATGTCATACACCCACCTCTGCACCAATATGTTGTTATACACCCAGCTCTGCAGCAGTATGATGTCATACACCTAGCTCTGCACCAGAATGATGTCATACACCCAGCTCTGCACCACTAGGATATCATACACTCAGCTCTGAATCAATAAGATGTCATGCACCCAGCTATGTACCAATAGGATGTCATACACTCAGCTCTGAATCAATAAGATGTCATGCACCCAGCTATGTACCAATAGGATGTCATACACCCATTTCTGCACTTTTACGATGTCATTATACATGCAGTTAAGTACCAATGTGATGTCATCCATCCATCTTTGCACCAATATAATGTTATACACTCAGCTCTGCACCTATATATCATATCATACACTCAGCTCTGCACCAGTATGGAATTATACAATCAACTCTGCACCTATATGATATCTATAATAGCTATACACCAGTATGATGTAATCCATCCATCTTTGCACAAATATTATATCATACACCCAGCTATGCACTTTTACGATGTCATACACAGGAGCTCTGCACCTGTATGATAAACACCTAGCGCAGCTGTGCACCAATGTGATGTCATACACTCAGCTCTGCACCAGTAGGACATCATGCACTTATCTCTGAACTAGTATGACATCATACACCGACCTCTGCACCTATATGATGTCATACACCTAATTATGCACCAGTATGATCCCATACATCAATTTTTGTACAAATATGATATCATACACCCAGTGCAGCTCTGCATTGGTTTGATGTCATACAACCATCTTTGCACCAGTATGATGTCATACACCCAGTTGTGCACCAATAGGATATTTGAAAGCTTATCTTAAAGTTTATGTACACCTCAAAGTGGTTTTAGCATAGAAACAAGGTGTTCCTCATTCACAGGATATAGGATAACTTGCTGATTGGTGGGGGTCTGACTACAGGGACCCCTACAGATCCTGAGAACAGGGCTCTGCAGCATCCCTGCATGAATGGAGTGGTTGTACATGCAAGATAGGTGCTTGAGTATCTCCCAGTGAAACGAATGGAGTGGTTGTGCCAAATGGTGCAGATTTGATAGGGACTCACCGCTGTCGAAAATCTGTAGCAAATCCACATGTCACCGTACCCTAAAATGAAAAGATTTTGGAGACATTAATTAGGACATCTTTAAGGGTATGTTCACCTGGGAGGATTTGCTGCGGAAAATCAGTGACAATCTGCAGAGAATCCCACAGCGGCAAATCTGATCATTTTTGTGCAGATTTGCCACAGCAGATCACGACCAGAAACAAAAAGGATACTTGTCATTTGCATCTTCTTCCCTGACGAGACGATCTCTCTTGGCTTCCAGTGATGACATCTCAACCCATGTGACTACTGAAGCCTGTGATTGGCTGTAGCAGTCACATGTCTATACTATGTGCCATCGCTGGAGGCTAGGAGAATCTGGAAGACTGTACGGAGTGGGGAGAAGATGGAGAAGGGGAATAAATGTTTTATTTTATATTACTACTGTTATGGTGTCACCGTAGTCGTACCGTACATCATACGTAATTATAATTACATGCCTTGGCTTAATCCTCATCACCTGGGTTTGCCAGACCCTCACCTGATGGCAGACCCAGGTAAGTAGACCTTTACAAAAACTAGTTGAGTCATCCTGACCTAAAGTCCTCCCATAAGACAAGACTCTATTCAATTTCAATATTTCGATTTGTTCACAGCTTGGAGAGGGGGGGGGGGGGGTAGGGGGGTATCTGTGCTGTTTCATATCATGTGATCTCAGAATAGTAAAAATATAGCCATTTTTTCCACTGCTGCTATGGTGTTTGCAGATCACTTTGGCATTCCTAAGTAAATGAGCAAAGGGGAAGTTTGGGACAAGTGTCTATTGAGAAGTACCCCAGTAGTGTGAGATGGATCTACCAGCCATACAGTAAAGAAAAGAGTAATCCACAGTTCTGGGCTGGCAATTAAGTTAGGATGCCGCCTCGAGCCAAGATGATGATGTCACTACTAGCCCATCCTTGAAGTTGGTAACTTCTATAGCTCAACCAGTGCACCGCCATAAGATATTATAGTCCCTATTCAATACAATTAGTTGACCATTATATGCCCACAACTTCAACCAGATTCTCCGGCCACAGCCTTGTTACTACTTGCAACTTTTACTTTGTGACTTACTGGTTTTCCAAGGCTAAACTATTGATAACCTATCCTTTGATCGGTGGAGTCCACCACTCCAGATTCCCAATGATCAACTGATTGAAGGAGCTTAGGTGAGTGCCGCAAGCATATGATGTCACATTCATCAGTCACATGGCCATTCAAGTGAATTGGATTGAACTGCTGTACCAAGCACAGCTGCTATACATCCACACTGCTGTGCCTGGTATGGACTGAAGTGGCCGCAGCACTCACCCAACCACCGCTATCACTATTCTGAGTGGCGGATCCCTGCTGATCAACCATTTATGACCTATCATCGATAGTTTAGTCCCAGAACACCACTTTAATAATGAACTATTTCTTGTTTATTAACAAGTGCCATAAAACATATCACTTCTGAGGCTCACAACTGCAGGTAAAACCATGCAGGAACAATGGCTTTAGGACATTTAACTCTATGGCGGAGTTGCAAAAGTATGAAGACCTGCTGTTGTTACTTGGCAGCCACATCTTTTCTTCTTAAAAGTGTCCCATGAGCTGAAAAATTAAAAAAGCCCTTTGGTATACATTTACAATGTGAAAACCACTTCTTAATATTTTATATCTATGCTGAGATATGATCACTTGAACTTACAGGCCCAAAGCTTGAGGCTGCACTACTGAGAGATTCTGATGACATCACGCCAGTATCTAAATTGTTACTGGTGTGAATCCTAGCAGTTGTGTGGATATTGATATATTTGGTGATTTGGATCCACATGAAGGTTCCATGATAACACAGTATTTTACAGAAATTAGAAACGGACATGTTGTCATTGGACTGTCTCAGTAGTTCAGCCTCAGGTTTGGGGCCTGTAACTTCAAGTGATCATATCTCAGCATGGAAATAAGATATTGAGAAATGGTTTTCACATTTTTCATGCCCTGGATCTGGTATTGCAAGTCAGCTCCATGTAGTTAGGCGGGCAACACATGAGTACATTCTGCACGCATTTATGAGTCTGTAATACAGACAGGAATCCCGACCTGACCGTGAGTCTTCAGATCGGGACTCTGAGCATCATAGAAATCTGCTGCAACAGGTGATGACAACCTGAGTAATCGTCAGGGCCAATCTAGGTCTGTAATGCTGGTTCATGATGATTGGGTCTACGTGGGCGTTCAGAAATTGCGCCCCCTCATGGAGAACGAATATGTATGATAGTGTGCAGTAAAGTTAGCTTGTGAGGCAGAAAACCCGTCTCACCTCTGACTGTCCACTGCTGGCGCTATATAATGTCTGCATTGCACCGCCACAATCTGGTGTACCTGCTGATAAGCTGATTATTTGCATATATGTAAATGTCTCTCATTGTCATTTGCAGGACGCTCATAGACAGTACACGGTGAAACTGACATTTCCTCTCTCACTCGTGACTGGCCTTTAAATTCAGGGAGATGCCTATTGATTCCCTGTATTGATCCCTTGGCACGTTGCGCTAACCGCGGTAGTGTCCAAATCACTTAACCCCTTAAGTGCTCCAAGCCCCTGTGTGGGAAGCAATTCATGGAGTTTTGGCTTAGAAAAAGGGCATTGCATTGCATTTGGAGGGAGAGTACTGTCACTTTAAGAAGCCCAAGTTAGAATACGTAAATAGGGGTTTTGCAGCGTGAAAAAGGGACCAGTACTTTATATGGACTCCACTGAACAGAATTAAGTTCAGGCATATGGGATCACTAATGCGGGCGTCACCCAGCTTTTCTAGACCCCTGAATGGCAAATGTGACTAGTTATGCAACAATTTCTTTTTAATGCCCAACTATGGACAACCCTAGGGCTTATTTACACGGCACAGAAAAACGCATGAATTCTGTGCGTTCGCGCGACTCACCGAACTCTTGGGATGTATTAACCCATTACTTCCAATCAGTTCATCTACATAGGATTTCTTCCTCTACCAGCGATGCTGCAAGAGGGTACGGCCAGTTTCGCACAAGCGCTCATCTTGCACATGTTTTGCGTGTTGCAAAATCTGCGCACGAATATGAACTCCATTCTTTTGGATGTAATCATAGAGATGAGCATCGCGGCATGATCCGTTTTTGATGAAATTAATGTGAATCTCTTCCGATCCTCTATGAAGTTTGAATCTCGCGCGGGAGGATCGGAATTTCACGGAAGCGAGGCGTTTTTGCTTGACATTCGCCTTGCATCCACGAGTAAAACGCACATTGACGAGAGCGATCTCATGCCGGTCTCTTGACCTCATATCGCGCTCGCCTGTGTGCAGTTAGCCTAAAACTGCAGCATGTCCTATTTTTCGGACACAAAGCTTGCGTTACTCATGTGCGTGCGATGCGATTTTACATTTTTTTTCCTATTGAAACAACTTGCATTTTTCCCACTCTGGAAAAATAAAAGTGCCGCAATGCAATTTTCCTGCAAAAAAAGATTGCAATTATTGCTCTCACGTAGGAATCGCAGATTTAAGAGTGTGATATTGTTCCAAATTTTTCAGACCAATATCGCACTCACCGGTGTAAATATGGCAGCCGGCGGAGCCCGTCACGGAGACCCCCAGAGACCCCATACTTACCTGCGGATTCGGCGTCCTAGATCCCGCATGACGCTCCGGCGTGACGCGCCGCAGCGTCATGTGACACGCTGGCCACGTCACATGACACGCCCACAGCGTCACATGACGCCGCCGGCCACGTCATATGACGCTGCGACGGTAGGCGGGGAAGCGGTTTCACGCTATCTTTCGCTGTGCTACAGCGGAAGATAGCGTGAACGGACGGCTTCCATTGACTGCAATGGAAGCCGTTAGCGCGTACATCTGCGGCAAATAGAGCATGCCGCGGGTGAGGATGGGTGATTTCACGGTGCGGAATTCCGTAAGCATTGAGCTATTAGGTTCAATAGAACGTTAATAGAACCTAATAGCTGCCGACAACTCAATGGATTTCCGCCGCGTAACCCGTCCGTGGGAGGGCTGGATTCCAATGGGTGAGCGTGGTATCGGACCAGCATCACTCTTGCAATCCTACCATTTCTTTTCCGAGTGTGATGCAATATGCGACTTCCATACACTTGAAAATTGTAGGTTCTTTCATCAGCAAAAATAAAGAAAATTGCATGTGCGTGCGACGCGATTTGTTCTACAACTCCCATAGAAAATAATGGGTAAATGTTATCGCAAAATCACCCAGAAATAGGATTTTTTCATCGGGGGGCTATTGGTAAGAGAAAAAAATGGCTGATGTGAATAAAATCAGTTCAATCCATTGGTCACTTACTTGCACAATATTTGTTTTTTATCAGGCAGATATCGCTTGCGCTGCGGGCAGATCAGTTAACACTGAGCATGTCTGCAGGCCATAAATGGTGAAACATCTGCAAGCGGCTAACGCCTGGATATCCTGGATCCGCCACTAGGTCACATATACTGGTTATGCTTCAAAGTGTATCCACTAGAGAATGATGGAGAAGGGAAGTGCATACAGATGTAGCAGAGCTGAGGAGGTCACTTCACTTTTGGGGGACTGCATTGCTAGTTTCAGATAAAGCTGCAGAGGACACAGTGTGGCATATTTATCATCCCTGCTCACCATAGTGAATTACTGGTTGGGTGTGTTGGCTCACATAGAAATTTTGTATTTGGACCCCCAAATGTAGGCGTCAGGGTCCTGGGAGGGGAACGGTGTACATCTATTAACTAGTAATGAAAAGTTTATGTAATCTGGAGAATGTGGAGAAGATCACGGAGAGTCCACATCCGCCACTTGTAGAAGAATGTAGAACAGATTTCCATGTTCTGCTGTAGCCACTGGTGAGATACTTGCAGGATCAGGAATGTGGCCATCGCTGGCAGAAGATAAGATTTATAAACTCTCTAGACGCTGACGATTGGACTTACTGAGAGGTTTTGTCATGCTTAAAAAATCTTTCTTTCCGCACCCAGAGCCGCGATGTACTGACCCGGCTGATCCGGACAATTCCCCCTGTAGTTTATAATAGACGTTGGGTTCTTAAAGGGCGACTCCACTCACCAATGATATTAACATCAATGACACAGTAAACATTTCTGACATACAAGAGATAATAGATATGTTCTTTGTCGCTCCTGCTGACTATTACACAATAAAAGCATTAACAAGTGCTCTTCATATAAATGTGGGTGCTGTTTTTCATACTCATATAACAAATCATTTTAGCGCATTTATCACAATAGCACTGCTATAAACTATTAGACTACTGCACCCCGTGAAAAAGAACATACAGTAACTGAAATATAACTGCCCTTCTTTAAAAAAAATAATAAACCAACTATAATACTGCTCTTATGTACAAGAAAATAACTACTATAATACTGCTCTTATGTACAAGAATATAACTACTATAATACTGCCTCCTATGTACAAGAATATAACTACTATAATACTGCTCCCTATGTACAAGAATATAACTACTATAATACTGCTCCCTATGTACAAGAATATAACTACTATAATACTGCTCCCCTATGTACAAGAATATAACTACTATAATACTGCCCCCTATGTACAAGAAAATAACTACTATAATACTGCTCTTATGTACAAGAATATAACTACTATAATACTGCCTCCTATGTACAAGAATATAACTACTATAATACTGCCCACTGTGTACAAGAATATAACTATTATAATACTGCTCTTATGTACAAGAATATAACTACTATAATACTGCTCCCTATGTACAAGAATATAACTAGTATAATACTGCCCCCCTATGTACAGCAATATAACTACTATAATACTGCGCCGTATGTACAAGAATATAACTACTATAATACTGCCTCCTATGTACAAGAATATAACTACTATAATACTGCTCCCCTATGTACAAGAATATAACTACTATAATACTACCTCCTATGTACAAGAATATAACTGCTATAATACTGCTCCCCTATGTACAAGAATATAACTACTATAATACTACCTCCTATGTACAAGAATATAACTGCTATAATACTACCTCCTATGTACAAGAATATAACTGCTATAATACTGCCCCCTACATACAAGAATATAACTACTATAATACTGCTCCCTATGTACAAGAATATAACTACTATAATACTGCCCCCTATGTACAGGAATATAACTACTATAGTACTGCCCCTATGTACAAGAATATAACTACTATAATACTGCCCCCTATGTACAGGAATATAACTACTATAATACTGCCTCCTGTGTCCAAGAATATAAATACTATACTACTGCTCCCTATGTATAGGAATATAACTACTATAGTACTGCCCCTATGTACAAGAATATAACTACTATAATACTGCCCCCTATGTACAGGAATATAACTACTATAATACTGCCCCTATGTACAAGAAAATAACTACTATAATACTGCCTCCTATATACAAGAATATAACCACTATAATACTGTTCCTATGTACAAGAATATAACTACTATAATACTGCCCTCTATGTACAAGAATATAACCACTATAATACTGATTCTATGTACAAGAATATAACTACTATAATACTGCCCCCTATGTACAAGAATATAACTACTATAATACTGCCCCCTATGTACAAGAATATAACTACTATTATACTGCTCCCTATGTACAAGAATATAACTACTATAATACTGCCTCCTATGTACAAGAATATAACTACTATAATACTGCCCCCTATGTACAAGAATATAACTACTATAATACTGCCCCCCATGTACAAGAATATAACTACTATAATACTGCCCCCTATGTACAAGAATATAACTACTATAATATTGCCCCCTATGTACAAGAATATAACTACTATAATACTGCCCCCTACGTACAAGAATATAACTACTATAAAACTACTCCCTATGTACAAGAATATAACTACTATAATACTACTCCCTATGTACAAGAATATAACTACTATAATACTGCCCCCTATGTACAAGAATATAACCACTATAATACTGATTCTATGTACAAGAATATAACTACTATAATACTGCCCCCTATGTACAAGAATATAACTACTATAATACTGCCCCCTATGTACAAGAATATAACTACTATTATACTGCTCCCTATGTACAAGAATATAACTACTATAATACTGCCCCCTATGTACAAGAAAATAACTACTATAATACTGCTCTTATGTACAAGAATATAACTACTATAATACTGCCTCCTATGTACAAGAATATAACTACTATAATACTGCCCACTGTGTACAAGAATATAACTATTATAATACTGCTCTTATGTACAAGAATATAACTACTATAATACTGCTCCCTATGTACAAGAATATAACTAGTATAATACTGCCCCCCTATGTACAGCAATATAACTACTATAATACTGCGCCGTATGTACAAGAATATAACTACTATAATACTGCCTCCTATGTACAAGAATATAACTACTATAATACTGCTCCCCTATGTACAAGAATATAACTACTATAATACTACCTCCTATGTACAAGAATATAACTGCTATAATACTGCTCCCCTATGTACAAGAATATAACTACTATAATACTACCTCCTATGTACAAGAATATAACTGCTATAATACTGCCCCCTACATACAAGAATATAACTACTATAATACTGCTCCCTATGTACAAGAATATAACTACTATAATACTGCCCCCTATGTACAGGAATATAACTACTATAGTACTGCCCCTATGTACAAGAATATAACTACTATAATACTGCCCCCTATGTACAGGAATATAACTACTATAATACTGCCTCCTGTGTCCAAGAATATAAATACTATACTACTGCTCCCTATGTATAGGAATATAACTACTATAGTACTGCCCCTATGTACAAGAATATAACTACTATAATACTGCCCCCTATGTACAGGAATATAACTACTATAATACTGCCCCTATGTACAAGAAAATAACTACTATAATACTGCCTCCTATATACAAGAATATAACCACTATAATACTGTTCCTATGTACAAGAATATAACTACTATAATACTGCCCTCTATGTACAAGAATATAACCACTATAATACTGATTCTATGTACAAGAATATAACTACTATAATACTGCCCCCTATGTACAAGAATATAACTACTATAATACTGCCCCCTATGTACAAGAATATAACTACTATTATACTGCTCCCTATGTACAAGAATATAACTACTATAATACTGCCTCCTATGTACAAGAATATAACTACTATAATACTGCCCCCTATGTACAAGAATATAACTACTATAATACTGCCCCCCATGTACAAGAATATAACTACTATAATACTGCCCCCTATGTACAAGAATATAACTACTATAATATTGCCCCCTATGTACAAGAATATAACTACTATAATACTGCCCCCTACGTACAAGAATATAACTACTAAAAACTACTCCCTATGTACAAGAATATAACTACTATAATACTACTCCCTATGTACAAGAATATAACTACTATAATACTGCCCCCTATGTACAAGAATATAACCACTATAATACTGATTCTATGTACAAGAATATAACTACTATAATACTGCCCCCTATGTACAAGAATATAACTACTATAATACTGCCCCCTATGTACAAGAATATAACTACTATTATACTGCTCCCTATGTACAAGAATATAACTACTATAATACTGCCTCCTATGTACAAGAATATAACTACTATAATACTGCCTCCTATGTACAAGAATATAACTACTATTATACTGCTCCCTATGTACAAGAATATAACTACTATAATACTGCCTCCTATGTACAAGAATATCACTACTATAATACTGCCTCCTATGTACAAGAATATAACTACTATAATACTGCCTCCTATGTACAAGAATATAACTACTATAATACTGCCCCCTATGTACAAGAATATAACTACTATTATACTGCTCCCTATGTACAAGAATATAACTACTATAATACTGCCCCCTATGTTCAAGAATATAACTACTATTATACTGCTCCCTATGTACAAGAATATAACTACTATAATACTGCCCCCCATGTACAAGAATATAACTACTATAATACTGCCCCCTATGTACAAGAATATAACTACTATAATACTGCCCCCTACGTACAAGAATATAACTACTATAATACTACTCCCTATGTACAAGAATATAACTACTATAATACTACTCCCTATGTACAAGAATATAACTACTATAATACTGCCCCCTATGTACAAGAATATAACTACTATAATACTGCCTCCTGTGTCCAAGAATATAACTACTATACTACTGCTCCCTATGTACAGGAATATAACTACTATAGTACTGCCCCTATGTACAAGAATATAACTACTATAATACTGCCCCCTATGTATAGGAATATAACTACTATAATACTGCCCCCTATGTATAGGAATATAACTACTATAATACTGCCCCTATGTACAAGAATATAACTACTATAATACTGTCCTCCTATATACAATAATATAACCACTATAATACTGCCCCCTATGTACAAGAATATAACTACTATTATACTGCTCCCTATGTACAAGAATATAACTACTATAATACTGCGCCCTATGTACAAGAATATAACTACTATAATACTGCCCCCTATGTACAAGAATATAACTACTATTATACTGCTCCCTATGTACAAGAATATAACTACTATAATACTGCCTCCTATGTACAAGATTATAACTACTATAATACTCCTCCCTATGTACAAGAATATAACTACAATAACACTACTCCCTATGTACAAGAATATAACTACTATAATACTGCCCCCTATGTACAAAATATAACTGCTATAATACTGCCTCCTACGTATAAGAATATAACTACTATAATACTGCTCCTATGTACAGGAATATACCTACTATAATACAGCCCACTATGTACAAGAATATAACTACTATAATACTGCCCCCTATGTACAAAAAATAACTACTATAATACTGCTCCCTATGTACAAGAATAGAACTACTATAATACTGCCCCCTATGTACAAGAATATAACTACTATAATACTGCCTCCTATGTACAAGAATATAACTACTATAATACTGCTCCTATGTACAGGAATATACCTACTATAATACAGCCCACTATGTACAAGAATATAACTACTATAATACTGCCCCCTATGTACAAGAATATAACTACTATAATACTGCCTCCTTTGTACAAGTGTATAACTACTATATTACTGCCCCCCTATCTACAAGCATATAACTACTATAATACTGGTCCCTATGTACAAGAATATAACTACTATAATACTGTCCCCTATGTACAAGAATATAACTGCTGTGATACTGCCCCCTATGTACAAGAATATAACTACTATAATTCTGTCCCCTATGTACAAGAATATAACTACTATAATACTGCCCCTTATGTACAACAATATAACTACTATAATACTGCTCCTATGTACAAGGATATAACTACTATAATACTGCTCCCTATGTACAAGAATATAAGTACTATAATACTGCTCCCTATGTACAAGAATATAACTACTATAATACTGCCCTCCTATGTACAAGACTATAACTACTATAATACTGCCCTCCTATGTACAAAAATATAACTACTATAATACTGCCCTCCTATGTACAAGAATATAACTACTATAATACTACCCCCTATGTACAAGAATATAACTACTATAATACTACCCCCTATGTACAAGAATATAACTACTATAATACTGCCCTCCTATGTACAAGAATATAACTACTATAGTACTGCCCCCTATGTACAAGACTATAACTACTATAATACTGCTCTTATGTATAAGAATATAACTACTATAATAGTGCCTCTATGCACAAGAATATAACTACTATAATAATACCCCCTATGTCCAAGACTATAACTAATATAATACTGCCCCCTATGTACAAGAATATAACTACTATAATACTGCCTCCTATATACATGAATATAAGTACTATAATACTGCCTCCTATGTACAAGAATATAACTACTATAATACTGGCCCTATGTACAAGAATAAAACTACTATAATACTGCCCCCTATGTACAAGAATATAACTACTATAATACTGCTCCTATGTACAAGAATATAACTACTATAATACTGCTCCCTATGTACAAGAATATAACTACTATAATACTGGTCTTGTGTACAAGAATATGACTACTATAATACTGCCCCCTATGTACAAGAATATAACTACTATAATACTGCTGCCTATCTACAAGAATATAACTACTATAATACTGCCTCCTATGTAAAAGAATATAACTACTATAATACTACCCCTATGTCCAAGAATATAACTACTATAATAGTGCCCCCGATGTACAAGAATATAACTACTATAATACTGCCCCCTATGTGCAAGAATATAACTACTATAATACTGCCCCCGATGTACAAGAATATAACTACTATAATACTGCTCCTATGTACAAGAATATAGCTACTATAATACTGCCCCCTATGTCCAAGAATATAACTACTATAATACTGCCCCCTATGTCCAAGAATATAACTACTATAATACTGCCCCCTATGTACAAGAATATAACTACTATAATACTGCCTCCTATGTACAAGAATATAACTACTATAATACTGCCTCCTATGTACAAGAATATAACTACTATAATACTGCTCCGTATGTACAAGAATATAACTACTATAATACTGCCCCCGTGTACAAGAATATAACTACTATAATACTGCCTCCTATGTACAAGAATATAACTACTATAATACTGCCTCCTATGTACAAGAATATAACTACTATAATACTGCTCCTATGTACAAGAATATAACTACTATAATACTGCTCCGTATGTACAAGAATATAACTACTATAATACTGCCCCCGTGTACAAGAATATAACTACTATAATACTGCCTCCTATGTACAAGAATATAACTACTATAATACTGCCTCCTATGTACAAGAATATAACTATTATAATACTGCTCCGTATGTACAAGAATATAACTACTATAATACTGCCCCCTATGTACCAGAATATAACTACTATAATACTGCTCGTATGTACAAGAATATAACTACTATAATACTGCCTCCTATGTACAAGAATATAACTACTATAATACTGCCTCCTATGTACAAGAATATAACTACTATAATACTGCTCCGTATGTACAAGAATATAACTACTATAATACTGCCCCCGTGTACAAGAATATAACTACTATAATACTGCCTCCTATGTACAAGAATATAACTACTATAATACTGCCTCCTATGTACAAGAATATAACTACTATAATACTGCTCCTATGTACAAGAATATAACTACTATAATACTGCTCCGTATGTACAAGAATATAACTACTATAATACTGCCCCCGTGTACAAGAATATAACTACTATAATACTGCCTCCTATGTACAAGAATATAACTACTATAATACTGCTCCGTATGTACAAGAATATAACTACTATAATACTGCCCCCGTGTACAAGAATATAACTACTATAATACTGCCTCCTATGTACAAGAATATAACTACTATAATACTGCCTCCTATGTACAAGAATATAACTACTATAATACTGCCCCCTAGGTACAAGAATATAACTACTATAATACTGCTCCTATGTATAGGAATATAACTACTATAATACTGCTCCCTATGTACAAGAATATAACTACTATAATACTGTCCCCTATGTACAAGAATATAACTACTATAATACTGCTCCGTATGTACAAGAATATAACTACTATAATACTGCCCCCGTGTACAAGAATATAACTACTATAATACTGCCTCCTATGTACAAGAATATAACTACTATAATACTGTCCCCTATGTACAAGAATATAACTACTATAATACTGCTCCTATGTACAAGAATATAACTACTATAATACTGCCCCCGTGTACAAGAATATAACTACTATAATACTGCTCCTATGTACAAGAATATAATTACTATAATACTGCCCCCTATGTACAAGAATATAACTACTATAATACTGCTCCGTATGTATAGGAATATAACTACTATAATACTGCTCCCTATGTACAAGAATATAACTACTATAATACTGTCCCCTATGTACAAGAATATAACTACTATAATACTGCTCCTATGTACAAGAATATAATTACTATAATACTGCCCCCTATGTACAAGAATATAACTACTATAATACTTACGTACATAGATATAGTAGAGGGGTGTACAAGCTAGATCTGTCACTTTTGCTGGCATGGATGGAGCCCGCTTGACCACATTGGATATGAAGGAGTCCGTCAGTTTCCTTGATGCTTTCTTATCCTTCTACAGGAATAAGTAGCGCAGCCTGCGGGGGATGCTGACAGTTCGGGGCTTTGGATGCTCTTGTAGTAACAACGTGTTCTGCTATGTAAATCTCGGATGAGTCATTATAGCCTAAGATCTTGGAATATTTATCTGCTGTGAAGGCTTTTATGTTATTTGCTCTCTCTTTGTTATGACAGATTATTAGCTGTAATTTAGGTTTTTTTTCTCTCCACATTCAGATTTCTGTTTGACTTTTCTTTACTAGAAGAAATCTATACAAACTCTCTCGATTAAACAGGTCACATGACTGCGGCGGCGAAGACTTTTGTTTATCTTTTGCTTTTTTTCCCTCAATGAAGTGCATCTGCCCTTGAAGAAAATTGCGGCCCCCGTAGCTGTCATCCCCAAGATCAACACCCAAGGACTGAGCTGAGATACAGGAATGTTTGTGCATGCATGCACTCTCTTAAAGGAACCCAATATGCAGAAAACCCCTTTAACAATGCTTCCACGATAAGCATGAGCACCCCCCAAACAGCAAAGTTCACCTATTAGAAATACTGTAAAGGGATTTTAGGGAGTAAGAAAAACATGGCTACCTTGTTTTCACTAAAAAACACTTGCCCATGGGTTGTGCCTGGTAGTGCAGTTCAACTCCCTTGAAATGAATGGGACAGAGCTGTAATACCGCCGATAACCTGTGGATAAGGGTGGCGTTGTTTCTGGAATAAAAGGAGACCCTTTTTTAAGGTCAGTTGCACACTGGTGCGTTGTAGGGCACATTTACGTACCCATTATATGGATGAATGTCTCGGCCCAAACACGGGTCTCTTGACCCGAACTCAGAGCTTTGTTATCGGGATCTGTGATGGTCTGAGTTTGGGTCAGTAATTCTACGGTTGGGGTGGGACACTTGTTCATATTACGCTCATATGAAACTAGTCTTACGTGATCACTCACCAGGAGCAAAGATTTGGCACCCTAGCCTTGTGTCTAAATACACAGGCCTAGGCGGAGTGGCTTGTTGGCGCCCTCTTCTAGCACGCAGACCCCCAGCAGTAGAAGCATGCCAATTGTTCATTCTCAATCAAAGTGCATTCCTCGACAGTGCAATCCCCTCCCTTCCTGTTCAAGCAGAGTCCACCTCTAGGAGACCAAGGGTCTTTGAAGTGAATGAAGCCTTAAATAAGGCAATGATGGTTGAGTGGAACCACCTGGATAAAAGGGCCAATCCTGACAAGAAAATTCAAGGCAATGTTCCCGATTACAGAGGAGCAGTCTAAAGAATGGGGACCTTACCCAAAAGTAGATATGGCGAAAGCTAAATTATCATGCTGTAATGTGGTCCCACCTCAAGATGGATTGAGTTTACAAGACCTCATGGATAGAAGAGCATATCTGAAGAGCCTATTCGGCATCCTCGACACAGTATTCAGGTGACTATAGCCTCAAATGAGGAAGCACACAGTCTGAGAAAGGACTTGCTGAAGATACAAAGAGATGTGGATGGTGGTGTGCCCAGAGATGGCATGCTATCATCCTTCGAGACACTTAGGCAGTCACAGATGCCAACAGGTTGTCCCAGTGATAATTGTTCCTGTAGGTTCCAGCCCACCCACCTCCATTCATAGATGAACGACTGCCTATTTACACAAGATGCTCCATCGTTCAGTTTTCTGTATGCAGAAACGGAACGATGAATGAGAAGCGAACAAATTCACGTTCGCCGTTCAGTTGGGGAATGCATTTACACTGACTTTATAGTACAGCAAGCTAAGTTAGCTGTAAAGAGTATGGCTCTATCCACAGCAGCCAGAAGAGCTCTGTGACTCAGACCTTGGGGAGCCTGTAACACATGAAAGTATTATCTCTGAGGTCCTCCTCATGAGTCAGGTAGATTATTTGGATATGCGTTAGATAAGATCATGAAGGGCCTGGAAGACAACAAGGAGAAATCTCTCCCTCAATATTTCCGTGGCAGAGGCTGGGCGTCTAGGAGGGATAGGTCTCCTCAAAGAAACCAGCAGATCCCGTTACCAACAAGGCTTGGGTGATCATCAATTCAGGATCTTTGGGTGGTAAAGATCATCTGAGAGGGCTACTGTGTAGAGTTTACAAGTCAACAATAAGTAGAAGCAAGACACTTTAGAAGGTTCCATCAATTTTTAAAAAATGGGGCACTAGAGGTAGCAGCCGATTTCTAAAACAGGATCAGGAGTATATTCCAGGTATTTCTAATATCAGAACCTTCAGTAGAATGAAGGATTATTGATTTAAAATACCTCAATGGACACATCCGCAAGGAAAAGTTTTGTATGAAAATTGTTGGAATGGTCTTCACCATTCTATAGCCATAATTTCGGCTAAACATATAAGTGAACTGCAAGCCTTGGCGGGCATCAAACCTGATACTAGGTTTTTTTCAGATAGGGTGCTGCTTAGGTTCCTTCAAACCTTCAATTATAACGTACCCCTGTTTCACAATAGGAACCAGGTTATCACTCTTCCAGTCTTTTGTCCAAACCCTTCATCAGAGGAGGAGATTACGCTTCACTCATTAGACCAGCTAGATGCCTTAGAATATACCTCAGTAGGTCTCGGGACATAAGACAGGTGGAAAATTTTTGAATCCTTTTTTCTACAAAGAGCAAATTTCCAAAATCTTCAAAACCCACTTTGAGTAGATGCATCGAGGACGCCATTAGATTAACTTGCTTGTCTCAATGGTTGGACCCACCGTTATTCATGAGAGCCCATTCTACCCGTGTAATATCAGTTTTATCGGCAGAAAGACACTCAGCCATGAATAACGCTCCGCAGAAGGACCCTCCCGATAGGGTTTCTACTTGTTAACTCCCTATTATTGTGCTGCTGTTAGGATGTAAGGGAAGTGTTGATTTCTAAAGTTAATCTACTTTTCCTTAGTCCTAACAGTAGCACAAACTTCTCAGCATATGGATGTTGGTTTTCTTTATAATAGCACATGGGAGGTAGGGGGCAAGCCTTCTATATGGGAGTGAGGAGGCGGGGCCTTGCATTTATGTTAATTTTACTTATACATTCCATCTGTCCTGCACAAGGGCAGGATCACCCCATTATTGTGCTGCTGTCAGGACTAAGGGAAAGCAGATTAACGCATGTAGATGATGTAGTCAATTATGAAACACACAGAGTCAGGTTCCAAGAATTCCCCATAATACAATGTAATGCTGGATGTTGTCATAGGATCGATCCTATAAAGATCCTCTTGTCACTTGAATTCCCTGACTCCTTTAAGAGCGCTGTACGAGGTTCCTATTATTGTGCGGAACATACGGCATTGTGTGTGTATCCAGGCAACAACTTCATCATGAGATCATTCTCTGCCGAAGAATAATTATAAGGTACGATCACTGTACTGTACAGCAAGTTATAATGAGGACCCTAATAAGTGAGCGCTCTTATCCTAAGATATGACAGGGGCTTCACTTATATCTGTAAACACAACGCATTCTGGGTTTAACTCATAGTGTGTCGTATATGAATATACGGAATGGCCACTTTATTAGAGATCCTCATCTAGTAGCGTTGGACCTTCTTTGGCCTTCAGAACCGTAGCAGTTCACTGCGACATCGAGTCCACTAGATGTTGAATCTTCTTGTAGTTGATGTAGGTGCTGGCATGTTCTGACCAGCTGACAGGAAGGGGTCAGCGATTCATGCTGCTTACGCCAAATTCTGACCTTCCATCAGCACGGGACAACAGAAATCTGGATCCATCTGACCAGGAGATGTTTTTCTGCTGCTCAGTGATACAGTTTTTCCGCTCTTTTGCCCCCTGGAGTCTCACCTTTCTGGTGCTGGAACTGGTCGTCTGCTGTTATAGCCTATTAGTGCCAAGGCATTGAGCCACCATGCTGCTCGTATATTGTATGTCCCTGGGTTACAGTAATTCCACGACCAGCTTACGGTACATTCATGCATTTCAAATTTTGGTGCAGATCTGCACCAACAGCCAATGCAGGTATTCCGCACCAATTCTACTACGTGTGAACACACGCAATCGCACATGCCTCCAGCCACCAGCTTGTAAGGGGGCACCAGTCGGATGTAAGCTGGGAGTGATTGCTCCCTTAGGTCTGCTGGGCCAAATGATCCTCTTCCTCTGTGTGGCAGTGTCTTGTGGAGCTACGTGCATCATCGTCCTCCTGGCTCTGCCACCTCTCATCTAATGTTTCGAGTTGCCACTGTCAGCCCATTGGCTCCGCTGGAACACAATCACTTACTTTTGCTATGGCATTTATGTTATGAGCTTGGTTCTGGTGCTGTATTTATGGACTGAGCTTTGTTCTTCTGCTTTATGTATGATAGGAGCTTGATTCTGGTGCTGTATTAATTCTTTGAGCTGGTGTGGGTACGCTGCTGCCTATAAATGCAATACATACAGCTCTTTTTCTTATGATGGGGGAGAGGGGGCATCTGCACAGGGTGCTAACTAACCTAACACCGGCACTGAGTAATTCTACCCAAATCGTTCCATATTTCCCCCACGAAGGCCATGAAACAACTCTGCTATGTACTTGTTATAGCGAACTGTACGGCAAACTGTTACTTATGGTTTGCTCATCCTTCAAGACTTTTTGGCCAAAAATGTAACATTTTTTTACATTTTATGCCACACTTGTCATTTTTAAAACATTTTTGATAGGAGGGTTTCAACAAATTTACTGTAATTGATGCCAGAAAGTGACAACGTATAGCACAAACCTCTGCCCGCTCATAGCTGCTGTAGATTTCACATTCAGATGCAAGACAAGCAAAATATGCACCAGATATATTAAGTGGCAGGTGCCTCCTTATAGATTAGGCACATCTTACTCCAGCGTACTTTAAATTATGACAGGGAAAATGAAACGTCTGTCTTAATAATTCTGGGCCTTTGTGTTTCAATTCCTCACCATTTTGAAGGTAATTGCTTTCTGTCAGTGAACGAGAACATTCTTGTTTACATTCATAGCTATAAACCTGTACACAGCTGGTCCTGATCCCAATTGAAGTGGATACAATTGTATCCAGAGTAGACAATGCTCTGTGAGCTCAACAGCCCGGACTCCAGACTAATATATTGTATATAACTTGTACAGCTCTCAGCTGAAAAGTGGACACAACTGTGTCCAATCTAGACAATGCTCTGTGAGCTGAAAAGCCTGTGCATCATGGCTCTTTTACACGGGTGTCAGCGTTTTTACGCTCGCCAGCTGGCGCTGTAAAAATGCGTGAATAGGTGCACGAAGCTAACGTTTGCGTGCCCGTTCAGACAGCCCGGGCCTAGTTAATATATGCTGAGACTGCAATGCAGTTGGGCGGGGGAAGAGAGTTTAGTTCTGCTAAACTGTCTCCCCCTTCCCTCCCCCTCACCAGCTTTTAGCAAGAGGAGGAGGCAGGATGGGGCAGGAGCTATTGTGCTAGGCTCCCACCCCTTGTCGGCAGCCAGCAATGGGAGGGGGTGGGACAGGGTGGGAGCTTAGCAACTAGCTCCGCCTTGTCCCACCCTCTCCCATTGCAAACAGCCGGCAAGGGGCGGAGAGGAGGAGAGAAGGGGGAGGAAGTTTAGCAGTCACGATGCTAAACTCTCTTCTCCCGCAGCTATCATAGGCTCCCATAGGAGTCTATGCAGCCGCTGCTGTATTTCGGCCAGAAAGATAGTTGCTGGCCGGCGTAAAAGAGCCCAGCACATTATTGGCCGGCCGGGTGCTTTTACGCCATGGGAATATACCCGTCTGATCTGATGCAATGCATCAGATGGTAGTGTATATCGGCCAGCCATTAAAAACGGCAGCCGATATATGATCGTTTGAATCAAGCCTCAGACTGATACACTGTACATAGCTATTCCTGCTTACAACTGAGAAATGGATACAATTGAATCTTGCCTAGACAATGCTCTGTGAGCTCAACACTGATTCACTGTACATGTCCAGTCCTGCTCTCTGCTGACACACAGTAGCCACTTCCAGAGAGATTAGTATAGCTGCCGATGTGTTCAGATCACAGAGCATTGTCTAGACTGGACACAATTGTATCCACTTCTCAGCTGAGAACAGGACTAACAATGTACAATGTATCAGTCTGGAGTCCGGGCTGTTTAGCTCACAGAGCATTGTCTAGACCGGATACAATTGTATCCACTTCTTAGCTGAGAACAGGATTAGCGATGTACAATGTATCAGTCTATAGTCCGGGCTGTTTAGCTCACAGAGCATTGTCTAGACCTTATAAAATTTTATCCCCTTTTCAGCTGAGAACAGGACTAACTATGCCACAGGATTTCTGAACGTAAAAAAGAATGTACTCATTCACTGACAGTGAGTGGAGATCATGTAAAAAGTGTATTAGAAAGTTGTGTAACTCTCTGTTTATACAGTGTTTGATCTGTGTGGCAGCCCATTGGACAGTAGGGTCACCAGTGCTGTACTGTTGTGGCATGGCTGCATTTGGTACTGCAGTAGAGCTCTCCTCATGTGAATAGGTACCAAGCTCAGCCACAAGGGCCGTAACACTGTGGTTCCTTCTGGTGGTCGGTGGAGTGTTATGCAGTTGGAAGCCCCCTTTACTGGTAGCATCTGCCATCAGGGTTACCATTCATTACCATGGGAATTAGACAATATTGCAGGTTATGCTTACTCCACTTTACTATATTAATGTCGCTTTCATCACCAGTAACTAAACAGCGGCTCCAAAGGCATAATCTGCACGCCGACGCTGGGCTAAATGAAACAGTTTAGCAATTACGGGAAGATATTTATACCCTGAAACGCTTTGCTCTGTGAAATGCCTCATTGATTCATTAACGGAGACATCAGATGCTTCACGTCCCAGCTGGGAACGCCGCGCACTGCTCATCCCCATCTACCAGCTCCAGTCTATTATAGATTCGCTTATCTCCAAATAAGTCTGGATAATATACCCTCCGGCTCCTTACTAATCAGCTCTGGGCAAGCGAGAAAGAACGAAAATCACTGATTGTCTTAATTGTGAGTTATACAATGGAGAATTGATGGAAAGGCTTCCAAAAAGTTTGGGAAATTCCTTTCGTCTGGCATCCAATGATCCGCCATAGACAAAATATACGTCCGGAATTATGAGCTCAGACACAGAAATCAAATGCTCAAGTAGGAAACCTTAACTGATGATTTTCCAGTATAAAAGCGACAAACAAAGATGGCCGCACTGCTTCTCTGATGTACGCTGTACATTAGCATGCATCGTTAGTCTAATGTCGGGAGGGATATCATCACTCCTTAAGGAGAGCACCTGGAAGGTGAGTCAGGAGACTTGTAAGGCCATCCATGCTCCTCTGGGAAATATATGCAAATAAAGAAGATGCTGCAGTAGGTGGCGCTGCAGAAGTATTGTTCCATCCTCCTTATTTGCATATTACCCAGAGGAGCATGGGTCACCTTATAAGTCTCCTCACTCACCTTCTAGGTTCTCTCCTTAAGGAGTGATGATACCGCTCCCGACCTACATCGTAGGCCTCTCATTAGCCAAGCCACATCTTACTGCACATTGATGAGCAGCAAATCCCCTGAAACAGCTGTCTGTGTATGGATTCTGGCTTGGTTTTCAATTCCCAATCATTGTTACAAAGACCTGTATAAAGGGTTGGGCACTGGTCTGGAAGAATACTGCCATCTAATAGGTGGCGCTGCAGAGGTGTTGTCCCATCTCCCTTATTGGTAGTGTAAGACACAACATGCTGCTCTGACTGGCCAGTACTGCTGATCCAGGCAGCACAGTGTGCATCACGAGTCAAAGAAGCTGGTGTAGCCATCTTTGTTGCTATGCATGCTGGTCTAGAGGATTGGAGAAGTTAAAGCGACCCTCCTGTTTTGGGACAAGTTCTGTCCCAGGACCAGAGGAGGCAGGTGGTATGTTACCTGCTGATGTTCTTCTTTGCTGGTCCTCCAATCCACCAGTTTCGGGTCCAGTTTTCAGCCACTCAAGAGGACCGCAACAATTTTCTAACTAACTAAAGCACACTTGAACTGCTCTCTGATTGGCCAGCATTGATCACGTGAGCGATGCTGCCCAATCAGAGAACAGGTATAGCGCATTGGCAGTCTAACACTAGCAATGCACTGTGGGGATTAGGTAGTCTGAAGATTGTTTTGGCCATCTTGGGTGACCAAAAACAGGACCTAGAACTGGTATGTCAGCAGGATGGCAGAGAAGAACAAGTGCGGGTTGCAGGTAATATCCCCCCGCCACTGTGTTCAAATCTAGAGGGTCACATCATTGAACCAGAAACCTCGAGGATAGCGAAGAGGTTAATATTAGTATCTTCACCACTTGTGCCAAAGAGTTATCACTTTTTCATTTTTGTTTTTTTTTTGTCCCCGCCTTTCAAGAGCCATAACTTTTTAATTTTTTGCATCAACATAGCCGTGTAAGGGCTTGTCTTTTGCGGAGCGAGTTGTACTTTTTTAAGGGTACCAATTAATGTACCGCATAATGTATGGAAAAACTTAAACATTTTAAAGTGGGGAAAAATGAAAAGCAAAATGCAATTGCACCGTTTTTGATGGGTTTACATTTTACAGCTTTCACACTGCAGTAAAAATGACACATAAACGTTGTTCTATGGATGAGTAAGATTACGATGAAACCAAATTAAAATAGTTTTTAAAATGTTTTTCTATTTTTAAAAGGTAAATACAATGTTTTCTTAAACAAAAATAGCCGTCTGCTGCCGTATTCTGAGATCCATCAGTTTTTTATTTTTTGTTGATTGGGCTGTGTGAGGGCTCGTTTTTTGTGCAGTGAGCTGTAGTTTTCATTATTACCATTTTGGGTTGCATGCATCTTTTTGTTCAGTTTTTATTCAAACTTTAAAAAACAAAAATCACATTTCTGGCAATCCACCCTTATTTATTTTATTTTTTTACAGACTTCACCATGTGGGATAAATATTCAAAACTTTTAATAGTTTTAAGAATTTTACTTACACAGCAGTACCAAATAAGAGTGTGTGGGGAGGGAGGGGGGAGGGTTAATTGATTATTTTTTTTATAGGAAAAGGGGAGAAAGGGTTTTTTTTACTTTAATTTTTTTTTAACTATTGAAAAAATCTTTATTAACTTTTTTTTTTACACATCACTATTTAGTCCCCACATGGGGTTTGAACTTGCGATCATTTGATCGCTTGTACTAATACAGTATATAGCAATTTTTAATGTTGCCTTTCAAGCTCTGCAATGGGCAGGACATGATAAGCATCTGTGCGTGGCAGCCCTGTAAGCCTTCAAAAGGCTCCGGGTTGCCATGATAGCCCATTGGTATGCCCTGATTTTGCTGCCGATGGGGTGCAGGAAGGGTGGTCCAGTTTAGTAAAGAGATGATTGCTAGCATCCCTGGTGGTCTAGAGTAGTAAAGGGGTTAATGCTAACATCCCTGGTGGTATAGGGAAGTGAACAGGTTAAAACCAGCAGCTCATGGGGCTTTGTGTACTAAAGGGGATTAATGTCAGTGTCCCTGGTGATCTAGAATGGTAAAGAGGTGAATGCCAGTGACCCTGGCAGTGTATGGTAGTGATGGGGGTTAATGCTTACACTGTTAGTGGTCTAAGGTTCTAAAAAGGTTAATACCAGCATTCCTGGTGGTCTAGTTTTGTAAAGAGATGATTGCTAGCATCCCTGGTGGTCTAGAGTAGTAAAAGGGCTAATGATAACATCCCTGGTGGTCTAGAGTACTAAAGGGGCTAATGGTAACATCCCTGTTGGTCTAGAGCGGTGAAGAGAGTTAATGTTTTACACCCACTTCAGCTTTGTCTCTGCAGCTTTCTCTTCATATCCTGCACTGTTCCTGCAATTTAGCATAGCAGTGAATATAGAGAGGACTGTGATTTAAAGGGGCATTCCCACAAACAATACATATTGATTAGTACCTGATAGGTGGGGGTCCAACCACTGGAACATCTGCTGATCATGAGAATAAGATTCCCGTTCCCCCTATTTGAATGAAGAGGCAGTTGCATACATCTACTTCCACTTTATTCAGCTCTATGGGGCTGATGGAGATAGCCAAGTACAGTGCTCAGCTATCTCCAGCAGTCCCATAGAGTTGAACAGTGTGGCAGTGGACATGCATGACTACCAGTGCATTGAAACGGGGGGGGGGGGGGGATGGTACTTATCGGGGTCCTAGCGGTCACATCCATCCAATTAGATAGGGAATACGTTTTGTTTATGGGAAAACCCTTCCACAGTTATATGTAAGATTGGGAAAAGAGCTTCATGGGTAAGAGAAAAGGTCTAGAGGGACTCGCACCACCACTCCCCCTTGACATCCAGGCCCTACAATGATGTGTGTTCTGCAGTGGACCACCCCATTTGAAGCAAATGAACTGCTGAGTCTGTACACCAAATTCTGTGTAATAGAAGAATTGGTTGCTTTCTTTCAAAAATAGTGCCACATCTGTCCTCTGGTTTTGTGTGGTATTGCAGCTAAATCCTATTCATTTCCATGGAGCTGTGTCGCAATACCAGACACAACCAGGTGTGGTGCTGTTTCTAGAAAAATAACATCCGTGCTGTTGTAATCCTGGACAGCCCCTTTAATCTTCTCCAGAACCCCTTGATGTGATCGCTGCAGACATGAAAGCTTCTGCGGTTATAATGATAGCAATTGAGATTTCTTACAAATGATCGGTAATGCCTGGCTACATATCACAAGGCCAAACAGGAAGATGTCCGCCACCGGCCGAGCAGAAGCGCTAGACAGATTGAAGGAAATTTTGTTTAATATCCAACAATTTCCAGGCAGAAATCTCGCTGAAAAATAACAAGTTTTGAACAAAAAGTGTCACTTCTTAGTAATAATGATGACATCCGCGTGACAGCCCGCCATGTAATAGGGGAAGCAAGGCGAGAGGAAGGCGGCAGCGACGCAGATAAGACGGGCGGATTATTTCTGATATCTCACTGTGTACAAAGGGGGATTTCTTACAATAAGACCGAGGAGCGAGCCGACACCTTCCGTCTGCCGCACGCAAAATAAGATTACAGCAGACCCCGACCTTCGTGTTCCCTTGGGTAAAGCCGGCGACAGAGATCTGCGCAGAGCCTCCGGTTTTGGCACGAGTTCTGATCAGGTTTTGGGTTCTGATTTCAAGCAAAAATGTAGATAAAATGTAATAAAACGAAAGTGTTATAATTGGCATAAATAGTACCGCCATATAGTGTCTGAACCGGTACAGACAGTGCCTAAATAATGCCATGCAGTGGAGAGAGCATACATATAGTGCCCATAGAGTACCCAAATAGTACCATATAGATTCTGTCTGGTGCCCGGTCTTGACTGGTGCTTCTCTGTAGGGAGAATTCCCCCCATGACCCCGGAGTGCAGCATAAAATCACGTGACAAGTTTTCTGTGGATCAGTGTCAATGTGAATCCACCTTAGGTGGCAAAATCCAGCGGTCGGGCGACTTCCAACGACGCCGGTCATCAGTGCTGGACTAGCCGGGGCGTCATTGCCAACCGCGGAGGATTTTCTTGTGTAAGGCCGCCTTTACACAGGCAAGTTTAATCCTTGTGAGGTCAGTAAAATGAGTACCCAGCTTGCTGTCCGCGCACTAATGGATCCTGTCACCAGCTCTGAGCACCATAAAGTAAGTTAT
Organism: Eleutherodactylus coqui; assembly: GCF_035609145.1. Taxonomy (NCBI): domain Eukaryota; kingdom Metazoa; phylum Chordata; class Amphibia; order Anura; family Eleutherodactylidae; genus Eleutherodactylus; species Eleutherodactylus coqui. The sequence goes on from NC_089837.1 coordinate 518,716,611, forward strand.
GGCGCTCATAGGGCAGGGGCCCAGAGAGGTATTTTTTATACTTACCCACCTCCCAGTATCCGCACTGTCCCCTCCAAATGTTGGCGCAGGAACCATGCAGCAGACTCAAAGCTCCAGGTCTGGGAATGTGCAGCTGGAGCTTTGAGTCCTATGCATGGTCCATGCTCTGACTTTCAAGGTGGAGAATGCGGGCACCGAGAGGCGGGTAACTATAAACAAATCCCTCCCCGGGCTCCTAGGAATCGGCCCTACGAGCACCATAACTTACTCTATGGTGCTCAGAGCCGGTGACGGGTCTTAGGTGAGAATACCCCTCCTCACGGTCTGGCTGTGGGTACCGAAGTGGTCAGGGCTTACAAAAACAGCCGAGCGACCTGGTGCGCTGTTTCTATATCTGAAGCCAATGAGGGTTACGCTAACAGCTTTGTTTCTGCAGCTCCTGACTTACAGACTTTGATGGGAGTTACCATAGCTCCCAGCCACCATAGTCAGCCGCGTCTTGGGCACCAGAACTAGAGATTGGCACTGGTCCCAGAGGTGGCACGTACATCTGTCAGATCTTCATGGCGTATCCTGCAGATATCTGTTATACCTCATCTTACATCATTGCAGCGGTTCGGTTTTGTCTCTAGTGACGCTAATCGGATGATGTAATTGGTTGTCACCGCGGTAAATGCGGTTACCGCGGATACGTGCCGAGACCCGACATTTGTTGTAGTAAATGGCACCGGCGCTGCGTACTTCATCAGACTTATCAGCGACAGCACAAGAAAACTATTTCCTTAGTGGACTAATTGAAATCCGATGCGGGATTTACAGGACGCGTACCGGCGCAGTCTGTCTGCTGTTATTTTATACAATCAGCGGTACAAAACTGCCGGCTAAGATCGGGACACAACGCTTATCGAGATACGATTTTGCTGCCCTCATGTCGCCTTTTGAGGCCACGGAGAAGTAGGCCAGCAACGCACTCTTATACAAGCCATCTAAAGGAAAATCTGTCTTTGTTGCCCATAGCAACCAATCACAGTGCAGCTTTCATTTTACCTCAGCAGTATAAGAAATAGCAACCAATCACAGCGCAGCTTTCATGTTACCTCAGCAGTATAAGAAATAGCAACCAATCACAGCACAGCTTTCATTTTACCTCAGTGGTATAAGAAATAACAACCAATCACAGCGCAGCTTTCATGTTACCTCAATGGTATAAGAAATAACAACCAATCACAGCACAGCTTTCATGTTACCATTCGGGTATTTAGGAAAGCGACATAGAGGTAGCCATACTGGTTGTCACCCAACTTTCTAGGCCTCCGAGGAGCAATGTCACCTAATCATGTGGTAACAAAGCTAAGCAGATTTGCTGCTCCGGGATCTAAGAAAGCCGTGTAACGGCAGCCATATTGGTTGTCACCCAGCTTTCCCAGCCTCCTGAGCTACAAATTAGCGGAGTCACGAGGTCACACATCCAGGCGCCTATTAAAATTGCCCCAAAGATTCAACAGAGAGAACATTCTGACCTCCTGATCGGCCGCTGCGATGGCTGACCACGTCGGTGCGTGTTTTTGTAGTACAGTAAAGTGCAGGAATGGGGTCTCCATTTTGTTTTGGATGTTTTGATATATAATTTGTATATTCTAGGGTTGCAGGGCGGATATGGCGATGGTTCGGTCGGCGGCGGTGCGCCATTTTCTTGTTTTTATATATTTTTATTTTGTTGTGTAATTTTTTTACTTATTTTTGTAAATAGGGGGGGGGGTGCAGTGTCTTTTTGTTTTGCTTTTCCCCTGTAATTGGAGCATCCATGGAAGACGCACTTACGGGGAAAACAGCCCCCCACAGTGACAGTAGTCCCTCGCAGAGCTGGTCAGGGGTCCGCTAACCCATAGCGGGTCTGCCATGGCAGGGGGCACCAGGTGATCACATGATTGCTGGGTCACATAGTGGTAACAACACTGTTGCCTCCTCCATTCTCTACATATCGCTATGTAGCCCACCTTTTCTGCCTTCACCTCCTGGTCCTCGGCTATCACTGACAGCCGAGGACCTGAGCTACTCGTGCTAGACTGCAGAAGCTTTAATCTCGCACCGTATACTTACTATCGGCTGGGATTAAAGCCCACGACCCAGCGCTTTATATATACGGCAATCGGTCCTTATAGGGTAATCATGGGGTGATGAATCCACCCAATCCCATAACTAGGAAGGCTGTATAACGGCAACCATATTAGTTGTCACTCAGCTCTCCTAATCTCCTGAACAGCAAATATTTCCTTATCATCCCCTCACTCCCATATATATATAACTAAGCAGCTCTGCCACTCTGACATCTAGAAGAGCTGGATGACGACTCCTGTGGAAGCCATAGCGGCGGCCATATTGGTTGTCACCCAGCTTTCCCAAAAACGAATGTTCTTGCCGGCACACAGGCCTATTATAGCCGGAAGTTTGATCTATTTACTGGTAGCAGCCTAGTGAGGCCGGATCTGTGCTAACGACATTACCCAACAATTACCATGTAATCAGTGCGTCTGCAGACCTTTGTCCTGTTGACATGGAGGTATAAAGGTCCCTGAATGTCACGAGGACCCGGGATGGGACTATGTAGTCACTCCGCCGCCGCTGCTCATACTGACCGCTGCTCTCTCTCTCCACAGCTGTGTAAATGAGTATGGAAGATTATGACTTTCTATTCAAGATCGTACTCATAGGGAACGCTGGCGTAGGGAAGACCTGTCTGGTGCGGCGGTTTACTCAGGTAAGGACGTCCGTACTACATCTACATCTCACCGTCCTCTCCGCGCTAAATTATATCGCACTCGCAAACCTGCCATTTTTTTTTTATTGTGAGTGCAATGTATTTTGCGTGCATCGTATCACTGCAGATGCAACGTTCGTGCAGGTTTTTCCCGTGCGTGCGAAATCGCATGTTGTTTCAATGGCAAATAAACCTGCATCTCACTCACGTGTAAACTGCAGTTACATACGAGCGCGTTACGTTTTTTTTTCACACAGCTATAGGAATGAATGGGCAATTTCGCCTAAAAATAAGACATGCTGCGATTTTTCTATAGTGGATCCTCGGTCCGAGAGAAAATCCTATAAAATAATGGGTTATTTTCTCGTGCCAGTTACGACCCTATTGCAATCAGACGGAACTCGCGCAAGGAACTCTCCCATGTAAATACAGCCTTATGGCCACCATTTTACCGCAACTTGTGCGTGATGCATGGAGCCACAGATGTAGATGCCAAAGAAGTAGACCATGGAGCCGCTGAAGAGAGGCGGTACTATCCGGGTTGGTCCCACTCCCTTTTACCAATGGGTGGCAAGAATCTGCAGGATCCCCCTCCTCCTCATTGTTGGCAAGCGAAGGAGGGGGTGTGAATTGGCATACAAAAAGTGTGGAGGGGGAAATAAAACTAGGCCCTTCTGTCGTGGATGGCAAAACCCTGCAAAATATTGAGGTACAGCGGGTCATTTTGATCTTTACTCTCGTCCACTCGGGATCCCTGATTAATCAGTTCCGCTGCCTGCTGTCACCGGCAAAACACACCAGTTATGGAGTGAAGGTAGATCGCTCCTCCCCCTGTGTCGTGGGCAGCACTGATTGTAGGCTGCGGTCTCATTAAAATCAATGAGAGCAGCGCCTGCAATTATCAGCGGCGGCCACTACACAGGGTCGGAGCAATCAGCTCTGACTCCTAACCTGGTATGTTCTACCGGTGACAGCGGGCAGCGGAATAGCTGATTGATTGGGGTCCCGAGCAGCGAACCCAACTGAGCCACTAATAATGATTTATGCCGAGGATAAAAATTGTCCGGAAAACTCCTATAACTGCTGTTGCTCTTATAGCAGCAACATATGCCGTAGTGTTGTAATCACCCTCATCAATCTTCGTACCTAGTGGGCTCAGAATTTCATTCCCCATCTCAGATACATATTTTGGGGTCAATTTCATAGGAAGCTAAATAACCTATCGATATGGACACAGAGGAAACCGCAGGAGAACATACAAACTCCATGCAGTTGTTGTCTCTGGTCTGATTCAACCCGAGGACCCAACGACTGCGAGCAGTGCTAACCACAGTGCCTGCTACACACCTCAGTATTTAAAGGCTTATTTAGGACAAAAAAGGCAAATTTAAACATTTTTGAGTCCCAAGCCCCCTCTCTCCATGTACCTCTGCTTACTTCTTGCTTCCAAAATCTACGACAATCCTTATACCTCAGCTGCTGCAGAACCTCTTCTTGAAGGAGTTGATCCAAATCATAGATCACATCTTCCTAAAGCAACTGTCGATTTCAAGGCTAAAATTTGTGGAACCATCGGTGGGAAGTTATATTACTTGGTCCGTCCTCTTCCCAGTTCGGCCACCAATCCACCTGTTTCTGGAGCCCTTCTCTATATGTCCAAGATGGCAGTGATGATACTACCTAATGTACATTTGGGGCTGCTACTGCATCAGTAGTCTAAGTCATTACACATTGCTCTGATAGGCCAGTGCTGCTCACATGACCAGCAGTGGCCAATCAGGAAGCAGCATGCACTGATTACTGAAGAACAGTATGCATTGAGTAGTACCTGGAGTTCTTATAACTCCTTCGCTCTGGTCCCTAGCCCTCCCTTAATACCTACCTCTTGCCCTTGCCTTCTGCTCTCCCCTGCATGGCCACTTACTTCCTGCCAGCTACAATAATCTGTATGAGCTGCCCTATCATGAGAAGGATAAGCGGTGCTCTTGCAGCCCCGCTTCTCTCCATATAATTGTCTGGTTCTGATGTCAGGATGGAAAAAAAATCCCTTTAAATGTATTATAAGATGTGCATCCTGTACTTTTTGACCTTTCGTTGACTGTCTTGTTCCCTTTCACAGGGTCTCTTCCCACCGGGCCAGGGGGCCACCATCGGGGTAGATTTTATGATTAAAACAGTGGAAATTAAAGGTGAAAAAATAAAGGTGAGCGTATACGGTTGTACCACGTGCGCAGTATCCCAGCATGTGATGTCGGTGCGACTGCAGGAGATTTATCTATGTTCACTCAGTCTTGCGCTCAACTTCTTCTCATGTTGGAAACTTCAGAAGTCCTCGGGCTGCCATGATTCCTGGACCACAACCCCACGATCTTGTCGCGGTGGGGCCGTCCGGGACACAAATGCTGCTGCCCGAATTGACAGCGGCATTTAAACAGTTAAGAGCCACGATCTGAGTTATCTCCAGTTGAGGCGAGTGTCGGTGTAAAAGTTATACAATACATTATATGTACCCAAAGTGATACCATTAAAAAATACAACTTGTCCCGCAAAATACAAGCCCTCATACGGCCACGTCTACGGAAACATTAAGAGGTTTTGGCTTTAGGAATGTGATGATGAAAAAAACCGAAAAACTATTAGCTCATTAAGGGCTCCCACCCACTGGCGTTTTTTTCTCCACTGCGATGTGATTCTAAAGTTAAAGTCTCGCATCGCAGTGCGAGAAAAACGCCGCAGATACCTCAAAATCGCTGGGATATCGCTGCAGCATCACCAGTCTTTTCAATGGGGCCAGCGGCAGCAGCACTAGCCCCCTTGAAAAGATATGGAGAATGCCGCGGACTTCTGCCACAGCTGTCACAGGAGTTTCCTTCATCCCCGCGGGGATGAAGGAATCCTCTGTCACAGCTGGCACAGCTGTGGCAGAAGTCCGCGGCATGCTATCTCATTGCTTTCAATTGAAAGCAGTGGTTTCTGACAAGCCCCGCAGAATGATTATTGGAGAAGGGCTTGAAATATAAGCCCTTCACCGATAATCATCAAAAAGTGGTTAAAAAAATAATAAAAAAGTTACTCACCTCTCCGGCGCTCAGACGCGTCCTCCGGCTGGCTCCCCGGCAATGCTACTGAGCTCTTTCAGCAGACGGGGATTTAAAAATCCTCACCTCCTGAAAGGGATGTGCGGATTGGCTGAGGGCTTAGCCAATAGCAGCTACTGCTTAGCTATTGGCTGAGCGCTCAGCCAATGACAGATAGCTCTTAGCTATTCATTCATGAATAGCTAAGATATTGCGATGTCGCAGCGATATCCCAGCGATTTTCTCACACTGCTCTGCGAGAGTTTTCACTTACTCTCGCAGCGCAGTGGAGAAAAAAACACCAGTGGGTGGGAGCCCTAAGGAACAAATAGGCTTCATCACTAAAGGGTTAAAGAGCAACCGCCATAGATGTGGATACAGTGTAAGCACCAGGACACCCTAATAATACAGTCCTCTGTGTTGCACCAGGCCCGGTAGTAACCGCTGCCACCCTCTCCCCTGGCAGACTAGACCTGGAAGGTGTCGGTGTTGATACTTCTCCTAAGACCTGAGTACCTGATTGCGGCTTCTTGTTGAGGTGTTCTGTCATCATGCATCATAATAAAAAGCCTCTCAAGCGTCGGTAGAACCGTGGCGCTGATTAGAAGATGATTGCCGATGATTTGCTGATTACTTGAGGCGCTTTTTTTTATTGTTGGTTCATTTTAGGAGGAAGATCATGAAAATAAGACATCTAAGGGCTCCTGTCCACGGGCGACAGTGCATTGCGTTACTCACGGCGATAATCCGGCTGCGAGTAACGCAGTGCACGCTTTCCATAGTGTTGTTATGGAAAGTGCAGCGCCGGCATCCACGAGCGGAGAATCATAGCGATTCTCCGCTTGCGGTACTCAAATCGTGGCGTGCCGCGATTCTCCATGGTCACCGCAAAAAACTGTCAGTTCTCTCCCTGCGGCCTGCGGACAATGTAAAACGGAGGGTTCTTCTTACACCAGCCAGTGTGTCAATAGTCAGCCGGAGAACAAACGAACACTCACTCGTTGGCCAATCGCATCCTTCATGCACATTAAAAAATGATTGTTCTTGGCAGCACCTCCCCATGCGAATGTGCTGCCGAAAGCGAGTACAATGAGGGGGGGACGAATGATCTGTGAACAATCGTTCATACCCCAGTAGAATTTGATTGACCTGTGTGAAGGCTGAGGTAAACGAATGACTGGCACTCATTAACAATGCTAAATGGCCTTAAAGGGGTTGTCTGCTCTCTCTCTAGTTCATTAGTAGTTGATGGATCGGGTACTGCTGCTAGTCATGCACCAATTTCATTCAATGGGTCCATGTGCTTTTTGTATTCAGTCAGTTGCCTGAGCCTCGCTGTTTGTGTAACTCCTGTTGACTTCTATGGGAGTTAAGGAAACAGTGTAGCGAAGCCGTCTCAGCAGTTTCCAAAACTTCTGGTCACCGCATACAGCCGAGCCAGGGGCAGTGGGGGCCACAATTTGAGGGGCTCAGAAGCGGATTGGCACTTATTAGACTTTTATGGAATATCCTATAGAAATGCCTTAAAAAGTTGACAAGGAAATTACTCGTTAAAGGGCCCTATTGCACCGACTGATTTCCTGCCTGTTATATCTGGTGCTGATCGACAAATAGCATGTTAATCGGCGCTGATTACTGCCATTCGCATGCGGCAAAGAACCAGTAATATAGGGGCGAATGATCGTCGATACAACTGTTCACCCCCATACAGATAGCATTAGCTGGCAGCATATCCCCTTGTTTACACAGGGGTCGTGCTGCCAAGGAGCGTGCAACACTGCGAGCGGCCAGCGAATGAGCGTTTGCTGATTCATTCACTGATAATTGGGCGTTCATACCACATAATAAAAGGATCCTCCACGCACAGAAGCATCAGCCCTTAGTTGCCCTCTAAGCTCTACGGGTACATTTTGCTTTATGGTGCATCGGCAGCAGTACAAGCATCTAATTGGCTGATACGGGTGACGCCATGTTTTTATGCCGCTTTGTTTTTTTCTTCACCTACAATGTCCATGAACTTTTCTGTTTTCGGATGTTCTTTTCGGTTCGCCTCATAATGCAGCTGAGTCATTGGCTCTCGCTATAGCTGGCGCCAGGGAAGCGATCGGGGTACGTGTAATGTTTTGTTGTTTTTGATAAGATCCTGCCTGTTCTGCGCACATCTGAAAGGCGCCGCTCGCTGTTTTGCTGAGTGGGTCTAAATTGCTTTTTCTAAGAGTCACTACAAATCTCGCGGCGTTCAGGGCAGAGCAGCTGGATCGCATTATCACGGTGGCTCTTTGATTATAAATCTTGAAACGCGCAGCGAAGGATCTGCCAGCTGAAGTCTGTAGGAGCTTAGTGCGTATTTCTTCTTGTGAGCTTAATGTTGTCAATTTCAGAAATGCTAATACGCCATTTTTTTGCATTTGTGGTTGCTTAGCTCCAGATATGGGACACCGCCGGCCAAGAGAGATTTCGTTCCATCACCCAAAGTTATTACCGCAGTGCCAATGCATTGATTTTAACCTATGATATAACATGCGAGGAATCCTTCCGCTGCCTTCCAGAATGGCTGCGGGAAATCGAACAATATGCTAACAATGAAGTCATCACTGTGCTTGTGGGTAAGTCAGGATAGATTAACCCTGAAACTACCAGATATGTAATTTGATGTAACCCTATATCATTACGACATGTCTGATCATACACTGAGCGATCACTGCATTAGAAGCAGATGGCACTTGACGTCTTGTGATGGCCGCATCTCGATCTGCTCTTATGTTGCCTTCTGCTGACCTCTCCTCTGGGCAGCAGAATGCAACATTTGGCTCTCACAGGTAAACTTGGTGAGTTGAGTGACTTTGACTGTGGGCAGATTATTGGTGCTGGAGTTGTGGTGCCAGTACTTGTTGGCTGTTCCCGAACCTTGGTATCAAGAGGGCACCAAGACTGGTTGAACCATGGAAAGACTTCCGACAGGCAAGTGTCGGGTGGCATGTCGGGTAGCTCCGCAACGATGTGTAATAGTAAACCAACAACAGCAGAGAAATTGGACAACTTTCCACAATGACCATGTAGCATACTTTGTGTTGACTAGGGTTGAATAACTGAACACCAACAAGGATGGCCCTGATGATCCTAGGTCATCGCCAACAACACCTTGCATGGACCCTTGCAGACATAGCAGAAGGTCGTCTGGAGTGTTGAGTCTTGTTTCAGGCTTAACCATACAAATAGAAAAAACCTGCATGAGTGTAAAGTACATGACGCTTTATGCCATGGGTGCACCTTTAAGGTTCAACAGGCCAATGGTTGGGGTGTCTTGGGTGGAATGACCGTGAGTCATCATACCACAAGCCTTGAATGCTGAACACTAGAGGGACCCGTTAGCTGACCGTCTGCACTCATATCTTCCCCGACCTCTGAGCCATCTTTCAACAGGACAACGTTCTTTGTCATCAAACGCAGATCACTAGGGAGTGGTTGGAAGAACACGGCAATGAATTCTCCATGATGTGGACTGTAACCCCATAGAACATGTTAGGGATGTGCTGGAAAGGACTCTGACATCTGCTGCCACTTATCCACAAAATATGTACCAACTATTAGAGCTACTGCAGCCGGCATGGGTCAGGTTGTGCATAGAAGATATTCTCCACTTTGTGGAATCTGTTCCCCATCGTCTGAAAGCTCAAAAAGCTGGACCAACCTGTTATTGAGTAGGTGTTCCTAATGAGTGATCATTCAGTGTATAATGAAATGGGTTTTCCGGGACTAAAATATCGATTATACATCCTCAGGATAGGTCATCAGTGTCATATCCATGGTGCTCCACCTCCCAGGCCTCTTACCAATTAGCTGTCTGCAGTGGCTGAGGAGCTCAGGTGATCGCCATGGTCAATTCAGTGCATACCAAGCACAGCGCCATTCATTTCATAGTGGCTGTGTCTGTTATAGCAGGTCGATCCCATTGACTTGAAAGGGATTAAGCTGCTCTTATGTCATGAAAGTTATGTCATAGGTCTGAGGAGCCACAGTGCTCACCCAAGTGTCTTCAAACAGCTGATTGGTGGTGAAGAAGGATCCTGAGCAACAGACCTTGTAGATCTAATAGGGATAGTCATGAGCATAGCTCGACAATATTTTAGTCCTGGAAAGCCCTTAAAAAATAAAATCTTCTTTAAGGAGCATGACATAGAAGATCAATAGGTATTTCTACCACAGTGCCCCTAGTGGTAGCACGTATGCTTTTCATAATTGCCCACAATTATTGCTAAATAAATCTGCTAATTGAGGGTATTTACTGTAAGTGAATTTTTCCAGATCTAGCCCTACATTACCCTTTGTATGGACCCTGTACAATAGAACCTGTGTGCCGCCATATGATACCTCTGTGACTCGCCAAATTCACTCCTAGTAGATATTGTATGGATCCATAATACAGTGTCTAAATGGGGGCATTTTCCATTGCATGCTGTAATATACAGGTATTCCCATCTAGAATTAAAGTTGCTAGGGGGGAATCTGATGGCTGGATATCATCAGCAAGCAGGCGGGTTGCTGTTGGTGGATTTTTTATGGCTTCTTTTTGTAATGGTTTGTGTAAGTACCTGCTTCAGCTCAGTAGATTTAAACATAGGTATTTTCACTTCATTACACCCTTGAGCACTCAAAGTATTAATTTAGCAGTATGGCAACCTAAATATTTTCGTTAATATTTTCTCCATAGGCCACCATGTAGCCTATAAGTATAGCTTTAAAGGGGTTGTCCCGAGGCAGCAAGTGGGTCTATACACTTCTGCATGGCCATAATAATGCACTTTGTAATGTACATTGTGCATTAATTATGAGCCATACAGAAGTTATAAAAAGTTTTATACTTACCTGCTCCGTTGCTGGCGTCCTCGTCTCCATGGTGCCGACTAATTTTCGCCCTCCGATGGCCAAATTAGCCGCGCTTGCGCAGTCCGGGTCTTCTCCTCTTCTCTATGGGGCTCCGTGTAGCTCCGCCCCGTCACGTGCCGATTCCAGCCAATCAGGAGGCTGGAATCGGCAATGGACCGCACAGAAGCCCTGCGGTCCATGAAGACAGAGGATCCCGGCGGCCATCTTCAGCAGGTGAGTATGAAGACGCCGGACCGCCGGGATTCAGGTAAGCGCTGTGCGGGTGGTTTTTTTAACCCCTGCATCGGGGTTGTCTCGCGCCGAACGGGGGGGGGGTTTAAAAAAAAAAAAACCCGTTTCGGCGCGGGACATCTCCTTTAATTGTATAGGCTCATTAGTCACCACAGTCATGTCTTCTAGGTCTTCGTAGGCTCATAAACCACCATAGATCCATATGTCTTCATAAGTTTTTATATATACTAAAGATGATCCATCAACAACAGCTTGATGACAGTTTCTGGATACATTGTTTTCTGCACCTTACAGAGTAAAAGCAAACTAATGTAAAAGGCTTGTTCTAGATGATTCATGTTTTATCACCCCTGCCGCACCATTTATTTCAATGGGGTTGGTGGGAATAGCTGAGGGCTTGTACGCTGTTATCTCTGGCAGTCTCATGGGAAATGAATGGAGCGGCACCGCGCATGCTCAGCAGACGCTCCATTCATCCTCACTGCGGGGGTATGGGGGAGGGCAGTGAGGAGGAGAACAGGACATCGAAAGTCCCGCCCTCAGGATCAGTGGGGGTCTCAATGAGACTGTAACCGATGTGAGTTTGATCATGATTCTGGGAAAACGTCTAATAGTTAGAGCTTTAGTTAAAGGGGCTGTACCAAAATAGACGTCCATCAACTATCAATAGGATACGTGATAAAAGCTTGATCAGTAGGTGTTTTACTGTTGAGACCCTCACTGATCCCAAAAATGGGGGTCCCGTGTCCTCCTCTTCTCCTCATTGCAGGCTGACCTTACTCCCCATAGAGAGGAGATTGAATGGAGCCGTGGTCATGCATGCGCAGTGCCACTCCATTCATCTTGAATGTATCTGCTGGAGATAGCCAAACCCTTGTACTCGACCATTTCCGTCAGCCCCATTGAAATGAGTAGAGCGGTGCCGTGTATGGGCAAATGCCACTCCGTTCAGTCTCCACTTCACTGCGGTGAGCCTACAGAGACGAGAAAAGAAGGGATAAGGGACCCCCGTTCTCGGTATTGGTTGGGGTTTGAGCAGTGAGACCCCCATCGATCAGTCTTTTAACCCCTAACATATCGACACGTGATAAAAGTCTATTTTGGTACAACCCCTTTGAGTATCACATCCTTAAATATTTTTGTTCTAAACATTTGCCTTCCATTTGACAGCTTCCCGGGGACAAACATTTCACCACATTGTGTTCTCTACCTCCAATTACAGGGAACAAGATCGACCTGGCAGAGAGGAGGGAGGTCTCCCAACAAAGAGCTGAAGAATTTGCCGGATCCCAAAACATGTATTACCTAGAAACCTCTGCCAAAGAGTCAGACAACGTGGAGAAACTCTTCCTGGACTTAGCATGCCGCCTTATCAGCGAGGCCAGGCAAAATGCGTTGGTGAACAATGTAGACTCCTCTTTGCCGGGAGAAGGAAAAACCATCAGTTATTTGAACTGTTGTAATTTCAATTAGTAGGCAGGAAAGGCAAAAACATTCGCTAATATGGGGTGAAGGCCCTTTTCACCAGATGGATACCCTCTGGTTGATGTTGCTACATTTCTGGCCATCGCAAGCAGAGGACCAATATGAACGTCACCAAAGTTTGGTGGCGGGCGACCAAGAGGAGGACACAAAGTTGTGAGTCCTGTCGACAAGTCTTGGGTACAACTTGGAACATAAAACCCCCTATATACATATATATAACGACATGCTGCATACCACGCTGGGTTTATGTTCAACTTTTTTTTGTTCCGTTCTAGTAGATAGTAAAGCATCTTCAAGGAAGCAGAAGACAACAGTCGTAGTAAGTTTACCAGACTAGAACCGAACAGAGAACTTTTTATAACTTTGATTATCTTCGTTTGGAATGCTAGTTCAACTTTTAATGCAACTTTTTGAGACGGAGGATGATCCATTGTCCTGACCGGGAAATTCTCTTGGATTTTAATGGCTGAAATTTTATTGATTTTTCCATTCATGGTGATGAAAGGAAAAGCAGTTTTCATCGTCTTTCTCCAGAAAACAAAGAACATTGCTTCTTATTTTGCATTTATAACCCTTTAAAAAAAAACAAAAAACTCTCTAGCGTAAGATCTTGGCTGGCAGTATCCATCTTTATTTTGCCAAAAAGAATTAAAAATGAACGGTTTTAAAGTAGAGGAGCCATTGTGTGTACGAAAATATCATCTGACTGAACAACTACGGGATTGGGGCAAGGGAGTAGCATCACGGTTGTCACCTACCATGGTTGGAATTACCAAGTCTATCGTGGAATTTTGGAAGCGGGATATGTGCTGTAACCCACAGAAACACGGATTTCTTTTCTTTACATAATGAATAAACAGTTGTATGGGTTTCGATTGCCACCACTATTATAGAGGAAATATTTATCTGGCATGCATGGTTTGGTGATAACAAATATAAACTTTAGCAGTATGGCAAACTAAATATTTTCTCCATAGGCCGCCATGTAGCCTATATGTTTAAGTATAGCTTTAATGATATAGGCTCATTAGTCACCATAGTCATGTCTTCTAGGTCTTCGTAGGCTCATAAACCACCATAGATCCATAGGTCTTCAGTTTTTACAAATAATGTAGTAACGGAAACACGTGCCTCAGCACTAATATATCTGAGGCCGGGCTTACATGACCGTGTTGGTACAGAGTATTCCTCACACGGAATACGTTGTACTAATCTTCTATAGGCGGCCATATTGCCGCTCACACGAATTGCATGAAATACGCACGCAAGGAAAATCGCAGCAGGTTCTATCTTGGCGCGTATTATGCATGCATTCACGCCGATATAGTACATGGCTATGGGCTGCCCACAGCAAGTACACAATATCATTGTGTACTTGCAGCGCGCCACACATGTGCCTCTCTCGGTCGTGTAGGCCAAGTTTTTATTCAGATATTAAATGTCTTCTGAGCTCTGAGGCATGTGCTTCTGTTACTGTATTTGTAGCAGCCATTTAATTTATCTGTTGGAAGTGCTGACTTTTTAAAAAAAAATTTATATGCCCCCCCCCCCCATTATGTAGGCTCATATCCCACTGCAGGACATAAATTCATATGTCTGTTAGGCTTCAATAATTTTTTTAGGCTTCAGTCTTCAAAGGCTCATAAGCCACCACCGATTCATATGTTTTCTAGCCTTCATTATTCGTAAGCCACCATAAATTTATATATGTTTTTAAATAGGCCCATCAGACACCAGAGATCATATGTTTTTCTAGGTTTCAGTCTTCACTGACAACCACTTCTTAACATTCTCTACAACAGTCCACAGTAATGTTACAAAAACCACACAATCTTTACCTCTTGCTGAGAATCAGGGTTGCATTACACCAGGTGCCCTTTTCTGGCCATTTGACTCTTCTGAGCTAGTTAGCTGCACAGATTCTGTATTTCTCCAAGTTGGCTTTATTTATGGCCGAGTCTGGGAATTGCAGAAACTTTGGTGACTACTTCCAAAAGACAAAAGGCACCAGGACCACAAGGTCGTCTAAACCCCACCATTCATATGTCTTCTAGACTTCGGTCTTCATAAGCCACCATAGATTCATATATGTTTTTAAATAGGCCCATATGACACCAGAGATCGTGTTTTCTGGGTTTCAGTCTTCATTGATCACCATTTCTTAACAGTTTCTATAAAAGTTCACAGTTAAGGACATCACACAGTATTTACCTCTTGCTGAGAATCAGGGTTTCAATACACCGGGTGCCCTTATCGGGCCATTTCACTCTTCTGGGCTAGCTAGCTGTGCAGACTCTGCTTATCTCTCTGGAATCTGGTAAGCTCTAGGATATGCACAACTTTGGTGGTGACCTCCAACAGACATATTTCCCCAGGACCACAAGGTTGTCTCTGCACCTCCAATAATTATGGTACCATTTCTAGGTGCCTTTCACAGACAACACAGGTGCCTCAGACATTTTCAGGTGCCTTTCACAGACACCTCTTAGCTTGCAACATACACTTGCATGCCATGCACCTCTGCATAACAGAGCGCCAAAGACACAGTGCAGCTCTTCCAGTCCAGCTGGTTTATCCTCCCCTGAGAACAACATCTCTACTCACCATGCCCTCTTCTGTAGGTTACAACAGTATACTCGTGTACAGACACCATAACCCTGCCTTAGCGGTGCCTGCAACCATATTTCTATTGGTTAATTGATTCCATATCGAATCAAAGCTAGGAAGTTGAAAGACCTATGCAATGTGCTGCCTCCATCATAATTTTTTGAAATTTTTTGTATTTATATTCAACCCATGCCAGTGGAAAATAACAAGGAGAATCCAATTCAAAACCGCAGTTCCTAATTGATAGAGGTCCCTAGGACCAGATTTTATGATCTAGGACTGGGGAATGCCATATCCATGTATGATGCTTGCCGATAGAGCCATGTACACCGAGGTAGCTGTGTAACAAATAGCTTACAGGGATCGTATTGACAAGCCTTAGTATTAGAATACTCTTGGGGACAAGACGGAGTGACTCTGAAGTAATGCTTAATTAATAAGGGACTGGTCCTTGACCCTTTCCATCACCAGCTGCATTTGATATTGTTGATATTGACATCCCTGTTGCAGTAATTATTCTTAGTTATTTAGAACTGAGATTTCCTTAATCCCCTTTTACTTATTCTGAATGTACCATTCCTCCCATCTGGGTCCCTGAGTGAATGTTCACATGGGGCCGGTACGCTGTGGATTTTCTGTCTATATTGCGGACATAAAATACACAGTATATTATGGTAGCAACAAAGTGTCACCCCCCCCCCTCCTTATCTATGGATAAGATTCATACTGTAAATAGGGGGAATGATGGGCTACAGGCTTTCTTTAACAAATCTATATACAGGTTGCGGAAAAAAATCTGTGCAAAAATTGACCTGTGGTCCAGATTTTGAAGGGGTTGTCCCATTGTAAACTATAGATAGCCTGTCCTTAGGATAGGTTATCAATAATATATTGGCGGGGGTTTACCCCCTTCCACCCTTGCTGAGCAGCTAATGAACTGAGCTGATTTCTGCAGGAAGCAGACAGCTCTGTTCCCACTGCAGTGGTCAAGTTTGGTATTACAGGCAAAGTTCCCATTGAAGTGAAAGGGTGCAATACCAAGGCTGGCCACTGCAGTAAGAACAGCGCTGTCTGTTTTCTTCTGATATCAATTCACTAGCGCATCAGCCCAACAAAAAGGTGATCAGCAGGGTTGCTGGGCAGTCAACACCAGCCAATCTACTATGAATATGTTGATTCTGTCACGGAAATTACGCTCTGTGTGAACATGCCTATATTCTGGGTTTTATCAAACAAAACACTTCATATGTCAAGTCAGCACAATTCCCGCACTGCATGTCCATGAGATCTCCATTCTACGGAGTAGCTTCATCGTCAGCAACCTAATGGAATTTTAGCCAAGCTCTTATCGGTCACTAATGTTGGATCATTTGATGCCTCAATGATCGGAAAGTCCTTATAGATTAGCAACATAAGCCATAAATAAGAACGATGCAAATAAGGGAACTTTCCACACTGGTCTCAAGCTGATGCTACATCATTGCTATCAGTCATCCTTCATCTTTCTCACTTCTGCGCATATATAAGTGAATCATCTGACACAGGCTAAGATGACATCTGATGAGTAGCTTCTTTTAGTAACGGGTCAGTTCTAGTCCTTTTAATGAAAACATTTCAAAAGAGTTTGAGCGCTGTTTTTATGCTTTTCTCCAAATGAGGTAGATGTTAAAATTGTTCTTATCTGCAGCTGCCACTAGGGGGAGCTTAGGAGCTGAGTAAGGATGAGCTGTTGAGTTCAGCAGGTGATGTATACATTTGTGTATAGGGAGCGCACCCTAGTGGTGGTTTTAGATAGCCATAATGTTATAATGTACAGTAACTCTACTCTAAGCGCTGCGGAATAAGTTGGCGCTATACAAATAAAGATTATTATATTATTAACTCTATGGCTTTGTAAAAAGAAGCAGAGGATTTGAAGCTCTGTATCAGAAAAATGAATCCACAGCCCCCTATAAAGGTATATAAAGAAAGTCTGTCCCTGCTTCTCCCACCCCCATCCATGAATGCTATCCACACATGGGTGAAGTGAAGACCGATGTATCCATAAATTCGGTTATCAGCAGCTCTGAAATTGACTTTTTTCACCTTCCTGCATCATATGCAAATTATTTCCAAACTGACCAATGTGCACTTCACTCCATCGCACCGTTGCAGGATTCTTCCTCCTCCTTCCGTGTTAGCCCCACCCACTGCCAAATGATTGATATCTCCAATTCTCTTGAGCTGGAGATGTCTTGCATTCCAGACAATGAACATGTGCCGCACTTCTGGGATAGCCGGAGGAGAAAGCCGAAATACTGGGGAAATAGCGCAGCCCTTTTCAGGAATAATAAGCAATATTGACCCGGATTATAAATCTGACTCCTCCTTATTGAACAACAGAACCAGCTCATTGACACGTTTTGGGGTGGTGTTATAACCACTCCCCCACTGTGTAGTCACGGCCTGCCCACAGGTCAGCTGACCCCGGCAGGCTTTCAGTGCGGTTGGGATCCGTGTGAGCGTTCTACCAAGCCATTCTGAGGAAACCGGTGAGTTTTCCCGAAACGCGTCAGTGAGCTGGTTCTGTTGTTAAACAAAGAGAAGTCAGGTTTATATTCCAGATCTCCATTGCTTATTATTCCTGGAAAGGGCTGAACCATTTGCCCAGCATTTTAGCTTTCTCCCTTGGCTACATTGGCATGCCCGTTTATCACTCTGATATATTCTGGGCTGGCAGCACCCTATATCCATAGTCCATTCTTCACCATGTATTACATATAGTTACACCAATTTGTATCGCGGAGTTTGCTGAGTTCCATTACACTTCTGGGAAAGGCACATGCATGTGATGCCAGCGAGCCAATGCACTCAGCAAGTGACTATGCCTATCCTGTAAGTGCCATGCATCCCCAGTGAGCTGGAAACATTCATTGACAGTGGGCTGGATTCGTACAGAAGACGGGGAAGGAAGCTCCATTTTTGTGTGGATTGAAGTCAATGGAAGCCGTCCAATTCCGTGACCCTTATGCAATCACATTGCGGGGAGGTTGCGGATTCTGCATTATCGCTAGGCAATGATGCGGGAAAAGCATTTGGCTATAATTTTAAATGGGTTTTCTGAGACATGAAAAAACCCTGGAAGAAGCGGCGGGCGGTCACACACCATACCTTGTGCACATGACCACTCAGCCACTCACGGGCTTCAGAGGTGATTCTTTCATGTCTGTGAGTGACTGAGCGCTTACATGCCCAACGAACGGCACATGACCACCCGCTGCATTCTCCAGGTTCCATGCATCGGGGCTGCAGCGCTGTACAGGGAGCCAGCGGGATAGCTTAATATTTAATTTTTCTTCAGGTTAGGTCCGTATAATTTTTTTTATGTCCCGAAAAACCTCTTTAGAAAGTAAAGCACAACCCCCCTAACAAACATAAGCTCCTGCGCCTAGGGAAAATTCTGGCTCAGATTCGAAGTAACCTATCAAATTATTGAGACTTTGAGTCCCTGAGTTTGTGAGGTTTCTCTAAGTTGAATCAAGCTCTTCGGAGATAATAGGCATGGCCGCCTCAACATGGAAAACGTGAAGAGCACCATGTAGTTTTCGAGACTGCTGGCCGAGATTCTCCCACAAAGCATGGTTTAAAAAAAATCACCGGGGAAATGGCGGTCGTCTTCCCTTGCAAGTTGTAATGCGATGGAAGTGTTGACGGATAAGTCGTCTATAAGATAACCATGATGGTCTCCACAAGAACTTTGCATTCCTCCTTGGCCACCTCAGAAGAGCCCTGAGCTATCGAGCTATCCAAGAAACTGTAGGTACCGCCTAACAAACTCAGACCTCCATAGATCACTCAGTAGGGAGTCCGAATAACCACCTAATAGATAATTACAGAGGGGAAGTCCAGGTTTGACCAAGATCAGTCAGTGCATCCCATGTCACCACCTTAGCCGAAAGCTGTGATGTCATCGCATAAGGGCAATTAAAGAATAAGGGCGACATGTAGGCATCACATTACAAGCAATTAATGCCCCTACATGTAGTTTTTACATCCTTCTCCAATGTTTTTTTGTATTTACCCATAGTGCACGGGGCCGGCATTCCTCCAAAACCTTTCACAATGTCGTTCTTCCTATTTCTGACCTCTTTTCTTACCTAACACTTGGCATCGTCCAGACCATTAAACCCGTAATCATCTTTAGAACCCTAGAGCTTATGTAATGACTGATTTAACAGTAACATGCAGAGAGCGACGGGACTCCGAGAAATGGAGCTGTTAAATCCTTTGTATTATTTTGCATTTATTATGAATGTATTTGATATGTATTTGTCTGTTCCTTAAAGCTGTATTATTTAGAAGCTTTGGATCACTTTTGTCTTTTTTTTAATATATAAATTAAAAAAAAATTACAACTATGTTTGTGAGGCCCTGATGATGGCTGGCTTTGAGTAAAAAAAAAAATTGAATAATTGCAGTACCCAGTGCCAGGCGGCTGCTGCAAAGCCTGACGTTATAAATGAGAAAAATGAGCGTACATTCTTTTAGAGAGGAAAAAAAATAATCCACCAATGAATTTTTCCACCTTACTGCTTTATGGCTTGTCCAGCTGTTGAGATTACAACCAGTACTGAGAATTTCCTCCCTAGTGGTCAGATACCCCTAAAAACGTAGCAAAAAAAATGTGGAAGGCTAATATTGGAAACAAGCCTCCGCCAAGATTCGCGAATACAGCTTTAGGCTTCTATCACACGAGCGCATATCGGCTGTCCGTTTTCACAGCCGGCCAATGTACGCTACACTGGGAGAGGAAAATCTGGTGGACGGGCGCACAAATCAAACGTTTGTGCATCCGTTCATATGGCCTAGTGAGGCCAGTGCAAATGCACCGAGCTCACCAGGCCATCGCCCATTACCACTCCCTTCCCATCGCAGGCTCACCTGTCGTTTCTCCCCGCTCGTTCTGTGCAATGGGAGGGGGTGGGGAAGGGGCGGAGCTAAGCATCGTTCCGCCCTGCCTCCTCCCATTGATGGCTATGGACAAGGGGCGGAGAGAGATTGGGTACTTAGCTTCCCGGCCCAAAAGATAGTTCCAGGACTATCTTTTGGGCCCGACGTAAAAATGCCTGGCGCTACCGTATATTGGCCGGCCGGGCGTCTCAGAAATGTGATCCAATGCATCAGATCACAGCGCATATTGGCCGGCCGTGAAAATGGCCGGCCGATATGCGCTTATGTGAAAGAAGCCTAAGGCCCGGCCGAAATATGGTGTCCCTCTCTGCAGGGGGAGGAGGCTGAAAGAGTCGGGAGCAGTGCTCTGAGCTCCCGCCCCCTCTCAGCCTCTCGCCACTATTTGCAATGGGAGGGGGCGGGACAGGGGCAGAGCCAAGTCCTGCACCTTAGCTCCGCCCCTCCTATTGCAAATAGTGGCAGGGGGCAGAAAGGGGGCGGGAGCTCAGTGCACTACTCTCGGCTCTTCCAGTCTCCTCCCCCTGCAGAGAGGGACACCGTATGTTGTCCGAGCGTGAAAACCAGACTGATGTACGGTCGTCTGAATAAGCCCTTACACTGAACAACTATTGCCCACTTTCGGATAGTCACTCAATAGAGCTAATGTAAGTGACACTTGTTCCGTGTAAGTATGGCCACCAACTGGGTGACAAGCAAGAATTCATGCACTAGTCACTTTGTTACTGGTCACCTAAAAATAGTCGCTGGTTGATAAATTAGTGTCTGGTGTGAACAGGTAATTGATTGTCTTTCAACAATTAGCCAACAACTTTGCAGGGAGGTGAGCGCTTCAGCGGCCTCAAACTTGATCAACAATCACATCAGTGATAAAGCACATAAACAACGGTGTAATTTCACCCTGATAATGTAATTAGTATTTGCAATTATGTGCAAAATTAACAACCAGATGCGATCAATGGAATCAATCGTCAGATTTAGGGCTTATTCAGACGGCCGTGATTTTGGGCTATACACATGAGCTGAATCTCACATGGAGCAATGATCTGTGTTAAAAGAATTGCTGCAAGTCCTATTTTTGTCAGTTTTCATAGACAAGATTAGGGCATGCAGTGTGGGCTGTCCATGCAGGTTGGGCGGCACACAGATGGGTGTCCGTGTGCTGTCCAAAGCGAGTTGTGGCCAAAATTCTCGGTTGCAACTCGCAATCCGCTTGTGTGCTGAGCCTATGAGAAGGGGCTGAGTCTCAGGCCACTGTGGCTATCATGGGGTCCTGATGGGTTGCTATGACAGCTGGAGGTTTGAAGATGGCCTCTGGGGTGTCATAGTGCAACGTCCGAGGAGCAGGCCCACAGCCGAGGAGACAGCATGGTAGAGAAAGGCCTTGTCACGGGGCTCTACTATCTCCTCCCCTGGGGGGTATTGCGGGACCTGACCTTGTTACTGCAGGGGGTGATCACATGGGAATTAACCAGGGGTTACTTTGAGTCCATTTGTCACTCGTGATGCCACTGTTCCGTTCTTTGTGGTGAAACTTGACGATGAAATAAAGTAGTCCACACACGGGAAACTTTCTGAACAAAACCAGGAACTATCGGTAATGTCCATTTACTGTAACTTGACAAAGTCGAAACCACATCAACAGTCTTGGCACAGATACAACAACTCAGAGTGGTGTGACAGGGAGGATTCTTGGGAAATCATGGATGATCCACAGTCCAAGTTATCTGTGTAATGCCGCTCCCAGTGACTCTTTCTCTCTCTCACTCTCTACCGTTTCACACTCAGATTAGTTGTGCCTTCCTCACTTTGAAGTGGCTTGTCTCATTCTCAGCACTCAACAGCTGTACCGCGGTTTCCTGGGCAGGCTGGGCCCCGGCTGAGCATAAGGAAGTCGCTCGGCCTCCTCCATGCTCCACATACATACTGAACTCTCTGTCTGTCAGGCTTCTACTCCAAGACTTCTAGACTACTCTCTCCTCTATTTTCACTTCCTTCTCTTTCTCACTTCTGCTCTTACTCTTTCTCCCCTAACATCCATGCAAATATATAAAACATAATCATGCAACTCACAAAACGTTACATTTTCCAGACATAACCCAAACATTAACCCATTCAGCATTGCAGAAGAGCAATACACATAAATCTAATGCATACTACACATAAGACGCTGACATGTGACAGACACAAGGCATTATGGAGGGGCCCCACTTACTCTGGGCCACTACAGTTGCAACCCATCAGGACCCCATGATCACATCACAGGGGTCCGATAGGTGACAGAGGGAGCCCCCGTCTCTCTGTCAGCTCTCTTCCATGCTGCAGTCACATTGACATCCTCTGACAGCTGTGCACCCACTCCCCCTGGCATGGGAGACCAGGAAGTGTCGTAAAAAAAAGTGCATGCATCAAAATAAGGCCCCCTAACAACTGCCGTAAAAGGGCAAATGGACAGTCATTAGAGGATTAATGTACAGTAACTATCCTCATAAAAAAACATCATTAAATATTGATGTTTTCTCACAGCTGACGCATCAGGTTTTCATTTGTTAGCTTTGCTGTATGGATTGGGACATCATGAGCAGAGTCATTTCATTATCATTAGAAAGTGGAGAGTTAATGACAGCTCTGTAATACTGCTGGAGGCCTATATGAGGCAGGATAATAATACTAAAAGCTTTCTAAGGCTTTATATACAGTTGCCCTGTCACTAATTGGTCTCTGGGGGGAAGAGGGATGTACTCCATCACTTCCTGGTAACAGTATTAATAATCTATAGCATTTCTCAACTTGGCTGCACAGTCCATATAGATAAAAGAGGAACGGGAGTGTTTCCTTCATTCTTCTAATGGTAGGTCTATGAGACTAAATATACAGGATATTATTTTGCAGAAACAGTGCCACTCTTGACCACAGGCTGTGTTTGGAATTGCAATTAACTTTTTTTTTCCAGTCTCACTTGATTAAGATCCCCTCTGAGATTCAGTTTTAGGCATTTTGTGCTGCTGGGAAAGAAAAAAAGAACTCAAGAAGTTATAGACTTCTGCAATATGACAAAGATGAATGATGATTAGAAATGTCCAATAATCCATGAAATTGTGCCAAACTGCGTGAAATTTACCTTATTGTCCCATTATATGTGCATAGCAGTAACGTTTAACTTTTTTGGAAGAAGACGGAGCCCTCGACGCAGTCGCTGGGGTAATGTGATCAATATAACATGCTGGACTCAGACGCTGTCACAGTCAAATCCCATTTAACGTCCTATTAAGCTTGTTTTCCGCTGTCCGTGAATACAAAAAGGATTAATTACAGATCTCTGTGTCCATGAATATAAATGGAGCCGTGAACATTAAATAAATTGAATGTTCCGGGGAAATGAGGCAACAAATTATAATTGTGACGGAGGCACTTATTTCAAAACTTTATGTGTTTGCAGTGAATAAGTTTCACGATCTTCTACTGCGGGATTTACAATGTATTCTCTCTGGGTCAAGTGAAATAATACAGATTTACAAGAAATACGCCAAAAACATCCGAAAATGAAAGAAATAGACCTGAGGGGTAAATGTGAGTCCTAATAAATACTGAATGGCCCCTATTTTTAGCGCCCTGACCCTTTCATGATTGGCGCTTCCCTGTATGGAAATTCTCCCCATGACCCCGGAGTGTAGCATAAAATCATGTGACAAGTTTTCCTCATTTAGGTAAGTCACGTGGAGGATCTGGCGTTAACCAGCTTAGGCTAACCCTGAGTTGGGAACGTTCCTTGATCATGATTTCCAGGTGGACTTGACATCTTCTTGCAGTTGAAGTGAAGACACAGTGCTGACTCTCGTCCTGTCTCGCGGACTGTCGCACCCGGGGTGGACATTGTCCTTGTAATCCGTGGCATCAGCTCCCCAACAGTTCCATACAACTTCTAAATCTAATGCCCCCAGCGGTCTCAGAGCAGCTCCTACCATACTGACTACCCTCCTGCCCCACTGCTTGTATAGTGCTGACATCACCTCTCTCAAATGTTCCCACAGAGCATGCTCAGTACCACATAATCCAAAAATTTGGCACGTGCAGTAAATTTGGTGCACTTTTTGCCACAATTTACCATTCGTCACCAAAGAAACCATTAAACCCTTCAGGGTACCCCCTTACAGTGCAACATTTTATCTGTGAGGCAGTGTATATGGCATAAAAGGGGCACTTCGGCCAGAGACACTAAAGTGGGCAAGTGTGTGCAGGGGCACTTAAGATGCCTCTGTGACTAACATAAAGTATTATAGGAGGTTCTTAGGGAACTTTGAGGCCAATAATAGCCTTTAATACCTATGTTGTTCTACCCCAGGGGCAGTTGGTAAGGGTAATAGTGTATTACCTTGTGCTGAAGATAAACCCGCATAGAGGACCTTATTATGCCACTATAGCGGTTTATTAGAAGCCAGGTACCTGCCCCTATGGGACTCCGATGCTTCCTGTGATCCGCGTGTCCCTTGTACTCTATCAGAAAGGAAATAATAAGTTCCATGTAACGCTGGGAATAAATCTGCTTACCTCCCTCCCGGTGACAGGTTATTATTCCGGCCTGTATTTGTGCCTCATTTCACAGCACATGTATTAGGCGGCTTCTCCGTAAGAACATCTCCCTATAATACGACTCCGCAGATGTATCGCCGCCCGTACTTTACCAGGAAACAATGAGTTTACCAATTATCCCTCCTCCATTGCTCACCCGTTCTGTTCTTTCTGCCGGTCCAGGTAATATTTAAAGGGGTCGTCCACTATAACTAAAGGGCCGGGTGTACTAAAAGGGGTTTTACCACCATAGGAAGTGGTAGCATAGAATAGTGGATTTTCATCCCCACTTTTCAAAAGTCATAACTTTTTCATTTTTTCCATCAACATGGCCGTATGAGGTTCTGTTTTTGGAGTGGCGAACTGTATTTTTCATTGTTATCATTTTTGGGTCCATTAAAATGTATTGTAAGACTTTTATAATATGTTTTGGAGGGCAGGAAAAAAAAAAGCCTAAATCCTGCCATAGTTTTTTTTTTTTTACTGCGTTCATCATGTAGCATAAATGACATGATAATTTTTTTTCGGCAGGTCAGTACAATTATGACAATACCAAAAGCGTATATATTGTGGCAATGTCTGCATGGGGGGTGGGGGTCGGCAACAACACAGCGGCACTCAGTCCATGTAAAAGTCCGAATAACTTTATTTTTCTTGAATATTCAGAGAAAACTCAGTGGAAAACAATCACCACTGGCAGCATACACACCTTGTGCAATAAACAAAGCAAGCGCTTGCACGGCAAGTCGCTGACTAAACAGCAGTACTCTCACTTACTAACGTGCGGCAATGGTCAGCCAACAGCAGAAGTCCACCAGGTAGGGGCGCTCACTCCAGGCTCGGACTGCCTGAGCTTGCAGCTTTAATGTCTCAGTGATTACCTCAGTGGATCCAGCTGAGCTCACTGGGATCCAGAAGGAAGACCTGCAGCGGAGCTTTATCACACCCAGGGTAAGCATTTGGGTGAAATGTACCCTCGCTCCAGTACTTTGCCTTGCACATATCTATAATATAGATTTTAGGTTTTTCCACTTTTGAATAATAAAAATACAGTGTTTGGCAATTATTTATTTTGTATCGCTGCATTCAAAGTCGCAGTATTTTTTATTTTTGCCTGGACGGGGCGCTGTGGGGACTTGTTTTGTTGCGTGATGAACTGTAGTTTTTGTTGGTACCATATTGGGGTACGTACGGCTTTTTTGATCACTCTTATTGCATTTTTTGGGAAAGAAAAATGAGCAAAATAAGCATTTTGGCTGTTATTTATATATTTTTACAGTTTTTGCTGCGCAGGATAAGTAGTGTGTTCAATGCATTGTACAAATTGTTATAGCTATGATGATATACACAAATGTCTGGGGGGGGGGTTTAATTAAAAGTGCATGCTTTTTTTTTCTTACAATTTTTTTTACATTTTTATGTGTCCATAGGGGACTTGAAGTAGAAAAGCTCTAAGTGCCATGATAATAGCGAGCCCCGCTGTTGTAGCAGGAGGCCAGCTGTCAATCACAGCCAGCTCCCATTGCAGAGTGGCGCAGGCTCACTTCTGAGTCCATGCAATCCACAGGACATAAGTTTATGTCCTGCTGTAATAAGTTCCACCCTGCCAGGTTGTAAGCTTACGTCCTGTGGCATTAAGCGGCTAAAACTTGATTTACAAAGTCTAAAAGTGTCATAAATGTGATGCGGAGCTTGTAGAACAGTTTTCTAGCACATTTTCAATAGTAAATCTGCCCCAATGCCTGCAGGTTTGTGTAGCAACTCGGAATATATGAAGAGAATACGGATGGCTGCGGTTACTTGTAATCTTAGGAGTGAGATGATGGGCTTAGTGTTGTAATGCCCTCTAATGGCCAGCTTGTATAATTGCACCAATTTATTGCCTCCTATGACATGCGCTCCTATTGGACGTTTAGGAGTCATGTGTTGAAGGGTCCTGCAAGATAGAAGAAAATGGAGAGCTGTGTGGAGATGCAGGGTTGGGAGGGAAGTCGGGGGGGGGGGGGGGGGATTGATGATAAGCTCTCACAGGACTCTAGAGAAAGTACCTGCGGGTGTGGCGCCCAGTGAACGGAACTGTCGAGAAGATAGCAGAGCATAAATATGTTACTATGTTACCCAGAAACCATCACAGAAAGAGGAAGCGGTCGTATTGTAAGTAGAGCCTGAACCCTATCGGTAAATCAACCACTGACTATGATTACTGGAGATTGGTGAAATTTGGCTTACGAGCTGTAAGTAGAGACCGGCCTCACTGACAGCAGTGTGCACACACTAGAGACTAACAGGACTTAAATGGTAGCATTAACCATACTCATCGCTACTATTCGGCTATGAGGACATGGCTGCAAAAAAGGTTTCTGGGTATTATTACACTAAAATGGCATAAGATACATATTTCACAACAATATATACTATCAACAGTTCGTGTCCGCCTCTCCATCCTCCATCGTATCCTGATGCCTGCTAAGAATAATCCGGGCCTCTATAACAGAAAGAAGAAAGAGATGGAAAGGAATAACTAATAATGTAGTCTGTAACCATGGAGAAACCTAAGTCTGCATAGGGCCTGCATACACAGAACAGTTGGTCTGTCTCAGGACTCACCAACCATGGCTTACCTGCCACAGTCAGATGCTGCTGTTCCTCTTACCCTGCACGCCAGCTCTGTCCTCGCTTTTCCTCCACTGCTATCTATTTGGCCTCTGCCCATAAGGCTCCTGCCCCTTTTCTTAAAGGGCCAATGCTTGCTCCCTTAACCGGTCCTTCTCCAATCTCATTCCTACATCTTCTATATAAGGCATTCACACCCTACTGTGGATGTCTAAGCAATTGGTCCTATTAGCCATTGCGACAAAGCCCCAGTCTATGTTTGTTCTGGCTCTGACCCTTGCTTGATCATTGACCAGTCTGACTTCTGTGCTCCCTGACCTCGGCTCTGACTGCATTATTGTCTGCTGCCTGTCCTGACCCACAGCCTGGACCTTGTTACTGCACTTGTGCTGCCAGTCCTGACTCAGGTCTGCCCTCTCCACTATGTATCTGTTCAGACCTTCAGGTTGAGCGCCTCAGCCCAGTGCAGCGTCGCAGCCACATAACTGGGACTATCCATGTGTAACAGCTTGGGGACCCTGCAGCAAAGCTGGGATCCCACCTGGAGGGATCAAATCTGAAAAACGGGATTCCCCAGGTGCTGCCACCTTACTTAGCCCAAAGGCAAACCGGTGTGTTGCAAGGGGGACCTACATCCGTCTGTCTGACAAGGTCATTATTAACCCCTTAACACCACAGGGTGTACATTTACGTCCTTGGTGTGAGGGGTTTATATGGAGTAGGATCATGGGCAGATCCCGCTCCATACAAGGCGGGTGCAGCTTGTTTGTGATAGCAAACACCGCCCTGCAGCAGCTGTGATCAGCGCTAATGCTGATAGTGGCTGTTAGCCTTCTACATACCACTGTCACTTCTCACAGTGGCAATTGTTGATCAGGGGTCCCAAATGAGTTTAAAATTAATTGCTCAGCCGGAGAGAGGATAGCAGGGACCACACTTTGTGATTCTCCACAGGAGCGCTGATAGCATTGTATTCAACTGCAGTCCCGCGGAAGAACGAAGGGGCTGTATGTAGATAACAGACCACCTGCTGTTCTCCGCATACAGCTCAGGTAGGCTCATTTACATGCAAATGAAGGTAATAAGCTGCTAATGGGTATTAGTGCCCATTAGCAGTTTATGCAAAATGATCACTTAAACTGTCATTCTCCCTATCTTTTGAAAGAATGTTGAGCAATCATCTTTGCGTGTAACTGGGGCTTAATGCTTGCTTCCCCTAAAGCCCCATTTGCACAAAAAGACGATCACTCGAAATTCGTTCAAAAGATAGGATAAGATTGACAGTTTGAGTGATCATTTCGCATAAGCTGCTAATGTGCACTAATGCCCATTAGCAGCTTATTACCTTCATTTGCATGCATTTGAGCCTCTCTGCGCTTTATGCAGAGAACAGCATGTGGTTTGTTATCTGCATACAGCACCTTTGCTCTGCCATGGGACTGCAGCTAAATACCATGTTATCAATGCTCCCAGGGAGATCCCTGCTATCAGCTCCATGTTATCAGCTCTCTGGCCAAACAATGGATTTTAAACGCAACTAAAAATTATCGTTCGCACAAAAAGCAAAGGATGGTAGCATTTACACAAAATGATTATCGCTCAAAAGACGTCGTTTGAGCGAATTTTGAGAGATAATTGTTTCCCTAATCTATACTTGACACTGGCCCTAACGCTAGACGCCACTGTCCCTCAGTAACCCTAAAGATATCCAGTATGAAAGACATATCTGAAACACTGAGGCCAGTCTCACATGGGTGGATTGGAATTGTGGAATCCACAATCGGCATCAACACGGAGGATCCGCAGCAAATAGCATGCATTAAAGGTATGTAAAAGTAGTTTTGTGGGGTCACAGCCGGATTCCACTGTGGGAACCTATATGCAGAATCCGGACCGTTTGTGTGAACACAGCCTGACACTGAAACCAATAAGAGGGCACGAAGATCCAAGGACAAGAAAGCCAAACTGATCAGAGCTGAGACAAAATCAAAGCCAGACAAAGTCAAATACAAAAGAGCAAACGTAAACATGAGAACAACACTACACTAACAAGAAACAAAGCTAGACAAGGAACAAGATACTAGAAGTACATCAGGAATTTGGGATATAAATGCACAATGCTTATGCTATAACCAGCAATACACTGCAAAACCCAAGAATATTTAGAGAGGCAAATAAGGAACTCCCCTTCAAATAATCCTGAGCTGCAGCAGTGTGGTCAGCTGACCTGCTATAATGGATCAGCTGTAAGACAGTTACATCGCACCTGCTTCAACAACAAACTAGGAGGAGGAGAAGAAACAATAGGAGCCATCCTGCTGATCACAACATCATCTTAGTGTAAGGGGGGTATGGTTGTTGCTGACTGTTTTATTGTTCTGCTGTGTCAGTGATTAGTAAACTACTGTGACTTTAAAGAGTGGAGGGAATGAAGAGAAGCTATCTGAGCAGGATGAAGAGACAGAAAGCAATTAGTCTGTGCAGCTAGGCTGCAGTGAGGGGAACTGGGGATACTCCTCTGTGTGTCTGCAGGTATGCTGCAGTGTGGGGAGCTGGGGATACTGCTCTGTGTGTCTGCAGGTATGCTGCAGTGTGGGGAGCTGGGGATACTGCTCTGTGTGTCTGCAGGTATGCTGCAGTGTGGGGAGCTGGGGATACTCCTCTGTGTGTCTGCAGGTATGCTGCAGTTTGGGGAGCTGGGGATACTGCTCTGTGTGTCTGCAGGTATGCTGCAGTGTGGGGAGCTGGGGATACTCCTCTGTGTGTCTGCAGGTATGGTGCAGTGTGGGGGGCTGGGGATACTCCCTCTGAGTCTGCGCAGCCATGCTGAGTAGGGAGCAAGAAATACTCCCTGATGTGAGAGAAACTGTGGTGTGCAGGATTAGCCCTACAGACATGAGCTCTTAAACGGGACAGATGTCTCTTTTGGATAAAGGCTAAGCTGAATACAAGCTTCTGCCCGACAACATAGATGTAATACAGAGTTGTCAGAGGCTGCGTTACTGATGAACAGGTAAGGCCTCATGTCTACTGGATAAATCTATTTACCAAATCCACGCGGGTGTCCCGCACACGTGATCCGCACCCATAGGGATGCATTGGACACCCACAAGTAAGTAAATACCTGCGGATGTCAATTTTCCCTGCTGTGTGGATTGCACGTGCGGGAAAATAGCAGCAGCATGCTCCAATTTAGTGCGGGGCTCCCGCAGGCTTCCATAGATGCCTTTGGAAGCCGTCCGGATCCGTGGTACACCTGCAGCTGAATTTTTGCTCTCAGGCGCGGGAGAGCAGGAGTTCAAAAAGAAAAAAAGAGTGCACGGCGCATGCGCGCGGCACGCTGCCGGTGTGCCAAGCACATTTGCCGGGCAGAAGCAAAGAAGATCCGGCCGCGACGGACGGGAACCCGCAGCACCCGGACAGGTGAGTTAATTCAATTTTCAGGCCAGAAAAGGAGGGACCTGCTGCGGGATTCTGCATGGAGAATCCGCGCGGGCCCGAATTTCCTAGTGGACATGAGGCCTAAGGGCTTTTAAGAAACCTGTTACACAGGTAAAAAAAGAGGTTACAGATTGAAACCCCAGCTACTGGGTAGGGATTTTGAGAGAAACTTGATCTATAAAGTACTGGACTTTTACAGCAGATCATCTCTCATAGCTGACTGGTACATAGTCGCGAGTCACCCCGACCGGACCTTAAACTGTTTATCTGTTAGATACCAGGGTCTCCTCACATTAGTATGTTCTTCAAGTTCTGCACAAGTTTCTCCTTGTCTAGATAACCCCCAGTCAAGCCAGCTCAGTTACAGAAATGGTTACAGGTAGTGATATTTGCCATAGGAGAGACTGCTGCACTGTAACACACAGACTTGTTTTCGGTTCCTCAAGACAACATGCTGCAAAGCAAGAAAAGGTGCAGGGATCAGACTTAGAGGAGACACGTTTTAATAAGTTGACCTTATGGGGGTTAAGTAATATGAATCAAATATTTCCGTTGACTTACTTGTATCTCAGGCCCTTTACTCACCTGCCATGCAGGCAAAGGAGCAGGCAGATCATGAGCTGCACATCAGCAGAATCTAAACCCTCCAACAAACAGATCTTACCCCTCCTGGAAAGCTTCATTACACAATGCAAACTGCAGACACGGCACAACCTCAGCCAGGACAATCGCCTGCAGAAACCGCAGCCCCCAATGACTGCACTGCTTGGCTCTCCAGGCCGAATATTCCGTATGTGAATTCCATTTAATGTTAATGTGCCAGAATACCGGCAAAGACAAACGGCTCCAAGACATCAACATCCAGGAGGGCAGGAGTAAGAGATTCAATGTAGATGATGGAAACAGGAGGACAGATGTCTCCTTCAGATATTGTAACCTGAACATAAATGAGACCCTGGCATTAGGACTCTCACTTCTAGACTACAGGGCAAGGGATTACGGGAGATTAGAGGAGGCAGTATTATAGTAGTTATATTCTTGTACATAGGGGGCAGTATTATAGTAGTTATATTCTTGTACATAGGAGACAGTATTATAGTAGTTATATTCTTGTACATAGGGAGCAGTATTATAGTAGTTATATTCTTGTACATAGGGGGCAGTATTATAGTAGTTATATTCTTGTACACAGGAGGCGGTATTATAGTAGTTATATTCTTGTACACAGGGGGCAGTATTATAGTAGCTATATTCTTGTACATAGGGGGCAGTATTATAGTAGTTATATTCTTGTACATAGGGGGCAGTATTATAGTAGTTATATTCTTGTACATAGGGGGCAGTATTATAGTAGTTATATTCTTGTATATAGGGGGCAGCATTATAGTAGTTATATTCTTGTACATAGGGGCAGTATTATAGTAGTTATATTCTTGTACATAGGGGGCAGTATTATAGTAGTTATATTCTTGTACATAGGGGGCAGTATTATAGTAGCTATATTCTTGTACATTGGGGGCGGTATTATAGTAGTTATATTCCTGTACATAGGGGGCAGTATTATAGTAGTTATACTCTTGTATATAGGAGCAGTATTATAGTAGTTATATTCTTGTACATAGGGGGCAGTATTATAGTAGTTATATTCTTGTACATAGGGGCAGTATTATAGTAGTTATATTCTTGTACATAGGGGCAGTATTATAGTAGCTATATTCTTTTACATTGGGGGCGGTATTATAGTAGTTATATTCTTGTACATAGGAGGCAGTATTATAGTAGTTATATTCCTGTACATAGGGGGCAGTATTATAGTAGTTATATTCTTGTATATAGGAGCAGTATTATAGTAGTTATATTCTTGTATATAGGAGCAGTATTATAGTAGTTATATTCCTGTACATAGGAGGCAGTATTATTGTAGTAATATTCTTGTACATAGGAGACAGTATTATAGTAGTTATATTCTTGTACATTGGGGGCGGTATTATAGTAGTTATATTCTTGTACATAGGGGACAGTATTATAGTAGTTATATTCTTGTACATAGCGGGCAGTATTATAGTAGTTATACTCTTGCACATAGGGGGCAGTATTATAGTAGTTATATTCTTGTACATAGGGAGCAGTATTATAGTAGTTATATTCTTGTACATTGGGGGCGGTATTATAGTAGTTATATTCTTGTACATAGGGGACAGTATTATAGTAGTTATATTCTTGTACATAGCGGGCAGTATTATAGTAGTTACATTCTTGTACATAGGGGGCAGTATTATAGTAGTTATATTCTTGTACATAGGAGGCAGTATTATAGTAGTTATATTCTTGCACATAGGGAGCAGTATTATAGTAGTTATATTCTTGTACATAGGGGGCAGTATTAAAGTAGTTATATTCTTGCACATAGGGGGCAGTATTATAGTAGTTATATTCTTGCAGATAGGGGGCAGTATTATAGTAGTTATATTCTTGCACCTAGGGGGCAGTATTATAGTAGTTATATTCTTGTACATAGGGGGCAGTATTATAGTATTTATATTCTTGTATATAGGGGGCATTATTATAGTAGTTATATTCTTGTACATAGGGGGCAGTAATATAGTAGCTATATTCTTGTACATAGAGGGCAGTATTATAGTAGTTATATTCTTGTACATAGAGGGCAGTATTATAGTAGTTATATTCTTGTACATAGGAGCAGTATTATAGTAGTTATATTCTTGTACATAGCGGGCAGTATTATAGTAGTTATATTCTTGTACATAGGAGGCAGAATTATAGTAGTTATATTCTTGTACATAGGGGGCAGTATTATAGTAGTTATATTCTTGTACATAGGGGGCAGTATTATAGTAGTTATATTCTTGTACATAGGGGGCAGTATTATAGTCGTTATATTCTTGTACATAGGAGCAGTATTATAGTAGTTATATTCTTGTACATAGCGGGCAGTATTATAGTAGTTATATTCTTGTACATAGGAGGCAGTATTATAGTAGTTATATTCTTGTACATAGGGGACAGTATTATAGTAGTTATATTCCTGTATATAGGAGCAGTATTATAGTAGTTATATTCTTGTACATAGGGGACAGTATTATAGTAGTTATATTCTTGTACATAGGAGCAGTATTATAGTAGTTATATTCCTGTACATAGGAGGCAGTATTATTGTAGTAATATTCTTGTACATAAGAGGTAGTATTATAGTGGTTATATTCTTGTACATTGGGGGCGGTATTATAGTAGTTATATTCTTGTACAAAGGGGGCAGTATTATAGTAGTTATATTCTTGTACATAGCGGGCAGTATTATAGTAGTTATATTCTTGCACATAGGGGGCAGTATTATAGTAGTTATATTCTTGTACATAGGGAGCAGTATTATAGTAGTTATATTCTTGTACATTGGGGGCGGTATTATAGTATTTATATTCTTGTACATAGGGGACAGTATTATAGTAGTTATATTCTTGTACATAGCGGGCAGTATTATAGTAGTTATATTCTTGTTCATAGGGGGCAGTATTATATTAGTTATATTCTTGTACATAGGAGGCAGTATTATAGTAGTTAGATTCTTGTACATAGGGGGCAGTATTATAGTAGTTATATTCTTGCACATAGGGGGCAGTATTATAGTAGTTATATTCTTGTACATAGGGGGCAGTATTAAAGTAGTTATATTCTTGCACATAGGGGGCAGTATTATAGTAGTTAATTCTTGCACATAGGGGGCAGTATTATAGTAGTTATATTCTTGCACCTAGGGGGCAGTATTATAGTAGTTATATTCTTGTACATAGGGGGCAGTATTATAGTATTTATATTCTTGTATATATGGGGCAGTATTATAGTAGGTATATTCTTGTACATAGGGGGCAGTAATATAGTAGCTATATTCTTGTACATAGAGGGCAGTATTATAGTAGTTATATTCTTGTACATAGAGGGCAGTATTATAGTAGTTATATTCTTGTACAAAGGAGCAGTATTATAGTAGTTATATTCTTGTACATAGCGGGCAGTATTATAGTAGTTATATTCTTGTACATAGGAGGCAGTATTATAGTAGTTATATTCTTGTACATAGGGGGCAGTATTATAGTAGTTATGTTCTTGTACATAGGGGGTAGTATTATAGTAGTTATATTCTTGTACATAGGGGGCAGTATTATAGTAGTTATATTCTTGTACATAGGAGCAGTATTATAGTAGTTATATTCTTGTACATAGCGGGCAGTATTATAGTAGTTATATTCTTGTACATAGGAGGCAGTATTATAGTAGTTATATTCTTGTACATAGGGGACAGTATTATAGTAGTTATATTCCTGTATATAGGAGCAGTATTATAGTAGTTATATTCTTGTACATAGGGGACAGTATTATAGTAGTTATATTCTTGTACATAGGAGGCAGTATTATAGTAGTTATATTCTTGCACATAGGGGGCAGTATTATAGTAGTTATGTTCTTGTACATAGGGGGCAGTGATATAGTAGTTATATTCTTGTACATAGAGGGCAGTATTATAGTAGTTATATTCTTGTACATAGGGGGCTGTATTATAGTAGTTATATTCTGTACACAGGAGCAGTATTATAGTAGTTATATTCTTGTACATAGGGCGCAGTACTATAGTAGTTATATTCTTGTACATAGGGGGCAGTATTATAATAGTTATATTCTTGTACATATGGGGCAGTATTATAGTAGTTATATTCTTGTACATAGGGGCAGTATTATAGTAGTTATATTCTTGTACATAGGAGGCAGTAGTATAGTAGTTATATTTTTGTACATATGGGGCAATATTATAGTAGTTATATTCTTGTACATAGGGGGCAGTATTATAGTAGGTATATTTTTGTACATAGGGGGCAGTATTATAGTAGTTATATTCTTGTACATAGGGGGCAGTATTATAGTAGTTATATTCTTGTACATAGGGGGCAGTATTATAGTAGTTATATTCTTGTACGTAGGGGGCAGTATTATAGTAGTAATATTCTTGTACATAGTGGCAGTATTATAGTAGTTATATTCTTGTACATAGGAGGCAGTATTATAGTAGTTATATTCTTGTACATTAGAGCAGTATTATAGTAGTTATATTCTTGTACATAGGGAACAGTATTATAGTAGTTATATTCTTGTACATAGGAGGCAGTATTATAGTAGTTCTATTCTTGTACATAGGGGGCAGTATTATAGTAGTTATATTCTTGTACATAGGAGACAGTATTATAGTACTTATATTCTTGAACATAGAGGGCAGTATTATAGTAGTTATATTCTTGTACACAGGGGGCAGTATTATAGTAGTTATATTCTTGTATATATGGAGCAATATTATAGTAGTTATATTCTTGTACATAGGGGGCAGCATTATAGTAGTTATATTCTTGTACATAGGAGCAGTATTATAGTAGTTATATTCTTGTACATAGGATCAGTATTATAGTAGTTATATTCTTGTGCATTGGGGGCAGTATTATAGTAGTTATATTCTTGAACATAGGGGGCAGTATTATAGTAGTTATATTCTTGTACATAGAGGGTAGTAGTATAGTACTTATATTCTTGTACATAGGAGCAGTATTACAGTAGTTATATTCATGTACATAGTGGGCAGTATTATAGTAGTTATATTCTTGTTCATAGGGGCAGTATTATAGTAGTTATATTCTTGTACATAGGGGACAGTATTATAGTAGTTATATCCTTGTACATAGGGGGCAGTATTTTAGTAGTTATATTCTTGTACATAGGGGACAGTATTATAGTAGTTATATTCTTGTACATAGGGAACAGTATTATAGCAGTCATATTCTTGTACATAGGGGACAGTATTATAGTAGTTATATTCTTGTACATAGGGGGTAGTATTATAGTAGTTATATTCTTGTACATAGGGGGCAGTATTATAGTAGTTATATTCTTGAACATAGGGGGCAGTATTATAGTAGTTATATTCTTGTACACAGGGGGCAGTATTATAGTAGTTATATTCTTGAACATAGGGGGCAGTATTATAGTAGTTATATTCTTGTACATAGGGGGCAGTATTATAGTAGTTATATTCTTGTACATAGGGGGCAGTATTATAGTAGTTATATTCTTGTACGTAGGGGGCAGTATTATAGTAGTAATATTCTTGTACATAGTGGCAGTATTATAGTAGTTATATTCTTGTACATAGGAGGCAGTATTATAGTAGTAATATTCTTGTACATAGTGGCAGTATTATAGTAGTTATATTCTTGTACATAGGGGGCAGTATTATAGTAGTTATATTCTTGTACATTAGAGCAGTATTATAGTAGTTATATTCTTGTACATAGGGAACAGTATTATAGTAGTTATATTCTTGTATATAGCGGGCTGTATTATAGTAGTCATACTCTTGTATATAGGAGCAGTATTATAGTAGTTATATTCTTGTACATAGGAGGCAGTATTATAGTAGTTATATTCTTGTACATAGGGGCAGTATTATAGTAGTTATATTCTTGTTCATAGGGGACAGTATTATAGTAGTTATATTCTTGTACATAGGGAGCAGTATTATAGTAGTTATATTCTTGTATATAGGAGCAGTATTATAGTAGTTATATTCTTGTACACAGGGGACAGTATTATAGAAGTCATATTCTTGTATATAGGAGCAGTATTATAGTAGTTATATTCTTGTACATAGCGGGCAGTATTATAGTAGTTATATTCTTGTACATAGGAGGCAGTATTATAGTAATTATATTCTTGTACATAGGAGGCAGTATTATAGTAATTATATTCTTGTACATAGGAGGCAGTATAATAGTATTTATATTCTTGCACATAGGGGGCAGTATTATAGAAGTTATATTCTTGTACATAGGGGGCAGTATTATAGTAGTTATATTCTTGTATATAGGGGGCAGTATTATAGTAGTTATATTCTTGTACATAGGGGGCAGTAATATAGTACTTATATTCTTGTACATAGAGGGCAGTGTTATAGTAGTTATATTCTTGTACATAGGAGCAATATTATATTAGTTTTATTCTTGTACATAGGAGGCAGTGTTATAGTAGTTATATTCTTGTACATAGGGGGCAGTATTATAGTAGTTATATTCTTATACATAGGGGGCAGTATTATAGTAGTTATATTCTTGTAGATAGGGGGCAGTATTATAGTAGTTATGTTCTTGTACATAGGGGGCAGTAATATAGTACTTATATTCCTGTACATAGAGGGCAGTATTATAGTAGTTATATTCTTGTACATAGGGGGCAGTATTATAGTAGTTATATTCTTGTACATAGGAGCAGTAGTATACTAGTTATATTCTTGTACATAGGGGGCAGTATTATAGTAGTTATATTCTTGTACATAGGGGGCAGTATTGTAGTAGTTATATTCTTGTAGATAGGGGGCAGAATTATAGTAGTTATGTTCTTGTACATAGGGGGCAGTAATATAGTAGTTATATTCTTGTACATAGGGGGCAGTATTGTAGTAGTTATATTCTTGTAGATCGGGGGCAGAATTATAGTAGTTATGTTCTTGTACATAGGGGGCAGTAATATCGTAGTTATATTCTTGTACATAGAGGGCAGTATTATAGTAGTTATATTCTTGTACATAGAGGGCAGTATTATAGTAGGTATATTCTTGTACATAGGGGGCAGTATTATAGTAGTTATATTCTTGTACATAGGAGGCATTATTATAGTAGTTATATTCTTGTACATAGGGGGCAGTATTATAGTAGTTATATTCTTGTACATAGGAGACAGTATTATAGTACTTATATTCTTGTACATAGAGGGCAGTATTATAGTAGTTATATTCTTGTAGACAGGGGGCAGTATTATAGTAGTTATATTCTTGTATATATGGAGCAATATTATAGTAGTTATATTCTTGTACATAGGGGGCAGCATTATAGTAGTTATATTCTTGTACATAGGAGCAGTATTATAGTAGTTATATTCTTGTACATAGGATCAGTATTATAGTAGTTATATTCTTGTGCATAGGGGGCAGTATTATAGTAGTTATATTTTTGAACATAGGGGGCAGTATTATAGTAGTTATATTCTTGTACATAGAGGGTAGTAGTATAGTACTTATATTCTTGTACATAGGAGCAGTATTACAGTAGTTATATTCTTGTACATAGTGGGCAGTATTATAGTAGTTATATTCTTGTTCATAGGGGCAGTATTATAGTAGTTATATTCTTGTACATAGGGGACATATTATAGTAGTTATATTCTTGTACATAGGGGGCAGTATTTTAGTAGTTATATTCTTGTACATAGGGGACAGTATTATAGTAGTTATATTCTTGTACATAGGGAACAGTATTATAGCAGTCATATTCTTGTACATAGGGGACAGTATTATAGTAGTTATATTCTTGTACATAGGGGGTAGTATTATAGTAGTTATATTCTTGTACATAGGGGGCAGTATTATAGTAGTTATATTCTTGAACATAGGGGGCAGTATTATAGTAGTTATATTCTTGTACATAGGGGGCAGTATTATAGTAGTTATATTCTTGTACATAGGGGGCAGTATTATAGTAGTTATATTCTTGTACGTAGGGGGCAGTATTATAGTAGTAATATTCTTGTACATAGTGGCAGTGTTATAGTAGTTATATTCTTGTACATAGGAGGCAGTATTATAGTAGTTATATTCTTGTACATTAGAGCAGTATTATAGTAGTTATATTCTTGTACATAGGGAACAGTATTATAGTAGTTATATTCTTGTATATAGCGGGCAGTATTATAGTAGTCATACTCTTGTATATAGGAGCAGTATTATAGTAGTTATATTCTTGTACATAGGAGGCAGTATTATAGTAGTTATATTCTTGTACATAGGGGCAGTATTATAGTAGTTATATTCTTGTTCATAGGGGACAGTATTATAGTAGTTATATTCTTGTACATAGGGAGCAGTATTATAGTCGTTATATTCTTGTATATAGGAGCAGTATTATAGTAGTTATATTCTTGTACACAGGGGACAGTATTATAGAAGTCATATTCTTGTATATAGGAGCAGTATTATAGTAGTTATATTCTTGTACATAGCGGGCAGTATTATAGTAGTTATATTCTTGTACATAGGAGGCAGTATTATAGTAGTTATATTCTTGTACATAGGAGGCAGTATAATAGTATTTATATTCTTGCACAAAGGGGGCAGTATTATAGAAGTTATATTCTTGTACATAGGGGGCAGTATTATAGTAGTTATATTCTTGTATATAGGGGGCAGTATTATAGTAGTTATATTCTTGTACATAGGGGGCAGTAATATAGTAGTTATATTCTTGTACATAGAGGGCAGTGTTATAGTAGCTATATTCTTGTACATAGGAGCAATATTATAGTAGTTTTATTCTTGTACATAGGAGGCAGTATTATAGTAGTTATATTCTTGTACATAGGGGGGCAGTATTATAGTAGTTATATTCTTGTACATAGGGGGGCAGTATTATAGTAGTTATATTCTTGTACATAGGGGGCAGTATTGTAGTAGTTATATTCTTGTAGATTGGGGGCAGAATTATAGTAGTTATGTTCTTGTACATAGGGGGCAGTAATATAGTAGTTATATTCTTGTACATAGAGGGCAGTATTATAGTAGTTATATTCTTGTACATAGGGGGCAGTATTATAGTAGTTATATTCTTGTACATAGGAGCAGTAGTATAGTAGTTATATTCTTGTACATAGGGGGCAGTATTATAGTAGTTATATTCTTGTACATAGGGGGCAGTATTGTAGTAGTTATATTCTTGTAGATCGGGGGCAGAATTATAGTAGTTATGTTCTTGTACATAGGGGGCAGTAATATCGTAGTTATATTCTTGTACATAGAGGGCAGTATTATATTAGTTATATTCTTGTACATAGAGGGCAGTATTATAGTAGTTATATTCTTGTACATAGGGGGCAGTATTATAGTAGTTATATTCTTGTACATAGGAGGCAGTATTATAGTAGTTATATTCTTGTACATAGGGGGCAGTATTATAGTAGTTATATTCTTGTACATAGGAGACAGTATTATAGTACTTATATTCTTGTACATAGAGGGCAGTATTATAGTAGTTATATTCTTGTACACAGGGGGCAGTATTATAGTAGTTATATTCTTGTATATATGGAGCAATATTATAGTAGTTATATTCTTGTACATAGGAGGCAGTATTATAGTAGTTATATTCTTGTACATAGGGGGCAGTATTATAGTAGTTATATTCTTGTACATAGGAGACAGTATTATAGTACTTATATTCTTGTACATAGAGGGCAGTATTATAGTAGTTATATTCTTGTACACAGGGGGCAGTATTATAGTAGTTATATTCTTGTATATATGGAGCAATATTATAGTAGATATATTCTTGTACATAGGGGGCAGTATTATAGTAGTTATATTCTTGTACATAGGAGCAGTATTATAGTAGTTATATTCTTGTACATAGGATCAGTATTATAGTAGTTATATTCTTGTGCATTGGGGGCAGTATTATAGTAGTTATATTCTTGAACATAGGGGGCAGTATTATAGTAGTTATATTCTTGTACATAGAGGGTAGTAGTATAGTACTTATATTCTTGTACATAGGAGCAGTATTACAGTAGTTATATTCATGTACATAGTGGGCAGTATTATAGTAGTTATATTCTTGTTCATAGGGGCAGTATTATAGTAGTTATATTCTTGTACATAGGGGACAGTATTATAGTAGTTATATCCTTGTACATAGGGGGCAGTATTTTAGTAGTTATATTCTTGTACATAGGGGACAGTATTATAGTAGTTATATTCTTGTACATAGGGAACAGTATTATAGCAGTCATATTCTTGTACATAGGGGACAGTATTATAGTAGTTATATTCTTGTACATAGGGGGTAGTATTATAGTAGTTATATTCTTGTACATAGGGGGCAGTATTATAGTAGTTATATTCTTGAACATAGGGGGCAGTATTATAGTAGTTATATTCTTGTACACAGGGGGCAGTATTATAGTAGTTATATTCTTGTACATAGGGGGTAGTATTATAGTAGTTATATTCTTGTACATAGGGGGCAGTATTATAGTAGTTATATTCTTGTACATAGCGGGTAGTATTATAGTAGTTATATTCTTGTACATAGGAGGCAGTATTATCTATATATATAAAATTGAATGTATGTGTGTCTGTCTGTCTGTCTGCGTGTCTGTCTGTTTGTCCTTTATGCGCTACTACACCATTCATCCGATCGCCATCAAACTTTGGGAAGTTGTTGAGTACACTCCTGGGAAAATTGTAGGCATAGTACAAGTATTCTATGATAAATGGCGCGTGCGCGAGCGTCGTCGACAGTTACGACCCCCCACGTAGATCGTTCGATTTCCATCATTGCCACTAATTCTCTCACTTCCCAATGTTGTAGAAATATGAAATTTGGCACGAGCATTGATTATGTCATAAATAGGAAAAGTTAATGGGTCCCAACTCGATTATCCAATTCTATGCGCCAAAGAATTAGCGTCCAAATTTTACGTACGGAATGTCATTTTCTCACATAGAAACTTGAAATTTGGCACGGGCATTGATTATGCCTTAAATAGGAAAACTTAATGGGTCCCAAGTCGATTATTCAATTCTAAGCGCAAAACAATTGGCGTCCAAATTTTACGTACGGAATCTAATTCTCTCACTTCCTGATATATATAAATGAATGTATGTCTGTCTGTCTGTCCTTTATGCATTACTACACCATTCATCCAATTGCCATGAGACTTTGGGAAGTTGTTGAGTACACTCCTGGGAAGGTTACTGGCATAGTACATCTATCCTACGATAGGTGGGGTGCGTGCGAGCGTCGTCGACAGTTATGCCCCCCAGACAAAGATCGTTTGATTTCCATCTCAAGCACGAAAGCAAAAGGCATTACGAGTAATGGGATGCGTGTTCAACCAGAAAATGATGCATCCGCCGAACGTTTCGCAAGACATTTGCTGGATATTGAGAATGCTGAGGTAAAATGAAAGCTGCGCTGTGATTGGTTGCTATTTATTATACTGCTGAGGTAACATGAAAGCTGCGCTGCGATTGGTGGCTACTTCTTATACTATTGAGGTTGCATGAAAGCTGTGCTACGCTTCGTTGTTATATATTATACCACTGAGGTAACATGAAAGCTGCGCTGTGGTTTGTTGCTATATATAATACTGCAGAGGTA
The DNA here is from genome assembly GCF_035609145.1 of Eleutherodactylus coqui. Classification (NCBI taxonomy): domain Eukaryota; kingdom Metazoa; phylum Chordata; class Amphibia; order Anura; family Eleutherodactylidae; genus Eleutherodactylus; species Eleutherodactylus coqui. Next base: position 518,759,486 of record NC_089837.1, read on the forward strand.
ACATGAAAGTGGCGCTGTGATTGGTTGCTATTTTTTATATTGCTGAGGCAGAATAAAAGTTGCGCTGTGATTGGTTGTTATTTCTCTTACTGCTGAGGTAACATGAAAGCTACGCTGTGATTGGTTGTTATATTTTATACTGCTAAGGTAACATGAAAGCTGCGCTGTGATTGGTTGTTTTCTAGATATATAAAAACGAATGAATGTATGTCTGTCTGTCTTCGCAGCAACGCGTGACGGGTAAGCTAGTAGTAGTTATATTCTTGTACATAGGAGGCAGTATTATAGTATTTATATTCTTGCACATAGGGGGCAGTATTATAGTAGTTATATTCTTGTACATAAGGGGCAGTATTATAGTAGTTATATTCCTGTACATAGGGACAGTATTATAGTAGTTATATTCTTGTACATAGGGGGCAGTATTATAGTAGTTATATTCTTGTACATAGGGGACAGTATTATAGTAGTTATATTCTTGTACATAAGGGGCAGTATTATAGTAGTTATATTCCTGTACATAGGGACAGTATTATAGTAGTTATATTCTTGTACATAGGAGGCAGTATTATAGTAGTTATATTCTTGTACATAGGGGACAGTATTATAGTAGTTATATTCTTGTACATAGGGGGCAGTATTATAGTAGTTATATTCTTGTATATAGGGGGCAGTATTATAGTAGTTATATTCTTATACATAGGGGGCAGTATTATAGTATTTATATTCTTGTACATAGGAGCAATATTATAGTAGTTTTATTCTTGTACATAGGAGGCAGTATTATAGTAGTTATATTCTTGTACATAGGGGGCAGTATTATAGTAGTTATATTCTTGTACATAGGGAGCAGTATTATAGTAGTTATATTCTTGTACATAGGGGGCAGTATTATAGTAGTTATATTCTTGTACATAGGGAGCAGTATTATAGTAGTTATATTCTTGTACATAGGGGGCAGTATTGTAGCAGTTATATTCTTGTAGATAGGTAGCAGTATTATAGTAGTTATGTTTTTGTACATAGGGGGCAGTAATATAGTAGTTATATTCTTGTACATAGGGGGCAGTATTATAGTAGTTATATTCTTGTACATAGGGGGCAGTAATATAGTAGTTATATTCTTGTACATAGAGGGCAGTATTATAGTAGTTATATTCTTGTACATAGGGGGCAGTATTATAGTAGTTATATTCTTGTACATAGGAGCAGTAGTATAGTAGTTATTTTCTTGTACATAGGGGGCAGTATTATAGTAGTTATATGCTTGTACATAGGGGGCAGTAGTATAGTAGTTATATTCTTGCACATATGGGGCAGTATTATAGTAGTTATATTCTTGTACATAGGGGCAGTATTATAGTAGTTATATTTTTGTACATAGGGGGCAGTATTATAGTAGTTCTATTCTTGTACGTAGGGGGCAGTATTATAGTAGTTATATTCTTGTACATAGGGGGCAGTATTGTAGTAGTTATATTCTTGTACGTAGGGGGCAGTATTATAGTAGTTATATTCTTGTACGTAGGGGGCAGTATTATAGTAGTTATATTCTTGTACATAGGGGGCAGTATTATAGTAGTTATATTCTTGTACGTAAGAGGCAGCATTATAGTAGTTATATTCTTGTACATAGGGGTAGTATTATAGTAGTTATATTCTTGTACATAGGGGGCAGTATTATTGTAATTATATTCTTGTACATAGGGGGCAGTATTATAGTAGTTATATACTTGTAAATAGGGGGCAGTATTATAGTAGTTATATTCTGGTACATAGGGGGCAGTATTATATTAGTTATATTCTTGTACATAGAGGGCAGTATTATAGTAGTTATATTCTTGTACATAGGAGCAATATTATAGTAGTTTTATTCTTGTACATAGGAGGCAGTGTTATAGTAGTTATATTCTTGTACATAGGGGGCAGTATTGTAGTAGTTATATTCTTGTAGATAGGGAGCAGTATTATAGTAGTTATGTTCTTATACATTGGGGCAGTAATATAGTAGTTATATTCTTGTACATAGAGGGCAGTATTATAGTAGTTATATTCTTGTACATAGGGGGCAGTATTATAGTAGTTTTATTCTTGTACATAGGGGGCAGTAGTATAGTAGTTATATTCTTGTACATAGGGGCAGTATTATAGTAGTTTTATTTTTGTACATATGGGGCAGTATTATAGTAGTTATATTCTTGTACATAGGGGCGGTATTATAGTAGTTATATTCTTGTACATAGGGAGCAGTATTATAGTAGTTATATTCTTGTACATAGGAGGCAGTATTATAGTAGTTATATTCTTGTACATAGGAGGCAGTATTATAGTAGTTATATTCTTGTACATAGGAGGCAGTATTATAGTAGTTATATTCTTGTACGTAGGGGGCAGTATTATAGTAGTTATATTCTTGTACATAGGGGGCAGTATTGTAGTAGTTATATTCTTGTACGTAGGGGGCAGTATTATAGTAGTTATATTCTTGTACGTAGGGGGCAGTATTATAGTAGTTATATTCTTGTACATAGGGGGCAGTATTATAGTAGTTATATTCTTGTACGTAGGGGGCAGTATTATAGTAGTTATATTCTTGTACATAGGGGGCAGTATTATAGTAGTTATATTCTTGTACATAGGGGGCAGTATTATAGTAGTTATATTCTTGTACATAGGGGGCAGTATTATAGTAGTTATATTCTTGTACGTAAGAGGCAGCATTATAGTAGTTATATTCTTGTACATAGGGGGCAGTATTATAGTAGTTATATTCTTGTACATAGGGGGCAGTATTATTGTAATTATATTCTTGTACATAGGGGGCAGTATTATAGTAGTTATATACTTGTAAATAGGGGGCAGTATTATAGTAGTTATATTGTGGTACATAGGAGGCAGTATTATAGTAGTTATATTCTTGTACATAGGGGGCAGTATTATAGCAGTTATATTCTTGTACATAGGGGGCAGTAATATAGTAGGTATATTCTTGTACATAGGGGACAGTATTATAGCAGTTATATTCTTGTACATAGGGGGCAGTATTATAGTAGGTATATTCTTGTATCATGGTGTATTTGGCAGTTTTTCTCTTCTTTAAAGCGTTGCAATTAAATATCAGTTCCGTTCATCTTAATAGTTCTTTGAACATAGCCAAGTAAACTGTGTAGCCATAGTCTTGTGTGTAGGAAGGAGAAAGAGTAAGCTTTGTTTTAATTCTCTGTTTGATGCAGATAATAGCCACTGACGTATTGTAAATGAGAACAACTATACTATCGATATTTAAACTGAGCGATTAGTGAACGAGCCAATGATGATTTCTACGTCTGCATAATATGTACGATGGACGAAAAGCAAATGATTTATCGTTCTTCGTTCGCTCGTGGGCTGCTTTTACACTGCACAATTATCGTTTCGTCCGTGTAAAACGGCCTTTACAGAAGCTGAATCAGTACTCTGGGGAGGAATGTGTTAAAGAATAATACAGTTCTCTTTACATTCAATTCACTTAATGTTGCATTTGAAGTGAAATTCTATTAACCTTTCTGAGCTGCTTCCTATGTCACATAAAGCATCATGGAGCCTCCAGGAATCCTGCGTCTGTCTGACTCATGCGGTTTGAAGGTCAACGTTAGAACACAATGCAATAATATCAACCTACCCGCTGCCGTCACCGCGCCGCATCAGGACATAATGCTGCAAATGTTCTCGGGATTTTCGGCATCTAGACTATAATATACAGTATGTCCGTGACACGTGAGCAGCGCCGGCGACACTGGGAGACGTTTTCAGTTTTTTTCAAGTAGTAGCTGAAATGTACCCAAGAACTAATACATCTATCCATATAAGTCCAACTTTCCACCATCCAATGTTCCTTAGAACTTCACTAGCCCTTTGCTCTCCTGAGATGCATCCACAGACTAAGAGTCAATGGGTGATGAATCGGTTGTGCAGGTTCACAAAAACGTGAATGTGGAGTTCGACGCAAGATATCTTCCTTAAAGGGAAGTCCAGTTGGAAACTATTGATAGCCCAATCTACAGGATAGGCCATCAATAGTAGATCAGTAGTGGTCCGCGACCTGAAATCAGGCTGCCGTGCTCTAGCATTGAGCTGATGTTTGCAGATAGTAAACAGCTCTGTTTTCATTGCAGTGACCAGGCTTGGTATTGCAGACCAAGTAGTCATTGAAGTGAATAGGAACGTTGCCTGCAATACCAAACTTGGCCACTGCAGTAGTAATGGAGCTGTCTGCAGAAATCAGCTTCATAGATAAGCACAGCAACCTAGCGAACATTTGACTGGTGTGGGTCCTGGACAGTGGAGCTGCACCAATCTACTAGTGATGGCCTATCTTGCAGGCCCATTAATAGTTTGCAACTGTACAACCTCTTTAACATTCTTGACAGTTTATTTGAAGAATGCGATCAAACTTCGGCTCCTTGAAAGCAAATACAAGAGACACTGGTTCAACCTCGTCAGGGCAACTGAATGTAATGGGTGGTGCAGCTTGGCACATTCCTCACCAGTGCCTGCTCACCTGCCCTTTTTCAGAAGCCAAGAAGGTAAGACAAATCATATTATGGACACTTCTGTCCTGCCCTGTTGTCAGTAATATCACTGCGGAGCGCTGACTGACGCATTCCAATAACTAAGCAAGGGAGGAAAAACATCAATTCTTCCTCTGTGCAGCTGCATCTTGTGGAGCTACACAAATCGTCCCCCTCTTGCCTCCGTCTCCTCCCTTATGTGGTTCCAAGGAGCTGCTGTCCGCCCACTGGTGCCCCTGCAAAACAATCGCTTAGTTATTTTACTGTATTTATGTACGGAGCTTGGTTCTGGTATAGTATCTATGTAGAGAGGTTGGTTCTGGTATAGTATCTATGTACAGAAGTTGGTTCTGATATAGTATCTATATACAGAAGTTGCTTCTGGTATTGTATCTATGTACAGAAGTTGGTTCTGGTATTGTATCTATGTAGAGGGGTTGGTTCTGGTATAGTATGTATGTACAGAGTTTGGTTCTGGTATTGTATCTTTGTAGAGAGGTTGGTTCTGGTATTGTATCTATGTAGAGAGGTTGGTTCTGGTATTGTATCTATGTAGAGAGGTTGGTTCTGGTATTGTATCTATGTAGAGAGGTTGGTTCTGGTATAGTATGTATGTACAGAGTTTGGTTCTGGTATTGTATCTTTGTAGAGAGGTTGGTTCTGGTATTGTATCTATGTAGAGAGGTTGGTTCTGGTATTGTATCTATGTAGAGAGGTTGGTTCTGGTATAGTATGTATGTACAGAGTTTGGTTCTGGTATTGTATCTTTGTAGAGAGGTTGGTTCTGGTATTGTATCTATGTAGAGAGGTTGGTTCTGGTATTGTATCTATGTAGAGAGGTTGGTTCTGGTATTGTATCTATGTAGAGAGGTTGGTTCTGGTATAGTATGTATGTACAGAGTTTGGTTCTGGTATTGTATCTTTGTAGAGAGGTTGGTTCTGGTATTGTATCTTTGTAGAGAGGTTGGTTCTGGTATAGTATGTATGTACAGAGTTTGGTTCTGGTATAGTATCTATATACAGAAGTTGGTTCTGGTATTGTATCTATGTACAGAGGTTGGTTCTGGTATTGTATCTATGTACAGAGGTTGGTTCTGGTATAGTATGTATGTACAGAGTTTGGTTCTGGTATTGTATGTAGAGAGTTTGGTTCTGGTATTGTATCTATGTAGAGAGGTTGGTTCTGGTATAGTATGTATGTACAGAGTTTGGTCCTGGTATTGTATCTATGTAGAGAGGTTGGTTTTGGTATTGTATCTATGTAGAGAGGTTGGTTTTGGTATTGTATCTATGTAGAGAGGTTGGTTTTGGTATTGTATCTATGTACAGAGGTTGGTTCTGGTATTGTATCTATGTACAGAGGTTGATTCAGGTGCTATAGTATTGTTGTGAGCTTGTTTCTGGTATTACATCTATTTGCTGAGTTTGGTTCAGTTGCTATATTTATGTCCTGAGTTTGGTTCTTGGGTTTTATTTATGCTATGAGCTTGTTGTTACTATTGTATCTGTGAACTAAGGTTGGTTCTGGTGCTATATTTATGTTAGAAGCTCAATTTTGATGCTGTATTTATGTTATGCGCTTGGCTGTGGTGCTGTATTTATGTATTGAGCTTAGTTCCGGGGTAATATTTATGTTACGATATTGGTTCTGGTATTGTATGAATGAACTGAGATTGGTTTGATGCTGTATCTGTTGTTATGAACTTGGTTCTAGTGCTGTATCTGAGGTTGGTTCTGATGCTGTATTCATTATGAGCTTGGTTCTGGTACAGCATGACTGTCTATCAATGCAATATATATTTTTTTATTCTTATGAGGATGGGGCGGGGACCAAAAAATTTGCATGCAGGATGCCATCTAAACTAAGGCTGGCACAATTCACAGGCAGTCATTGCACCTAAGACATAACACCGGCATTACATTCCTCCACTCCCCTGCTCTGCCAGGGATATAGCCGGGGGAAGGGGGTCGGTGGGGTCGTTTGAGTACAAGAATCTGGTGCCTGAAGTGGACCAAAGATACTTGTGCCACAGTTTAAGACACCGTATCATACGTAAGCGCCCCGTTACCGATTTTGCATTATGTCCCATGTGCTCATGTCACTGTGCTTATGTGTCAGTCTTCACTGCATTCTGATATTCTATTTATTCAATAGTACTTAATAGTTACATAGAACGGTGGGAGGGGGATACATAAAAGCTGGTCAAAGATAATGACTGGCATCAGGAAGCTGCTGGAATGGCCCTTTAACAGCAAGCTTATAATAAAACAAGTATTAGCAGACAGTAGACAAGCCCGTGGAGTTGGCCCGACCCCTGATGAACCGCCGGCCATCACACAAGATGCATTGGGGAGATTATTCCACTTGCTGACTGTGACTCGCAGACGTGGGTAGCTCCCGCTCCTAGCCTTCTCTATATAATAGGGCAGTGGAAGCTGGGTAGATTTCTGGCGCGGCGGCCTGGCACGATACCCATCCAGCATGTTTCTGCTCACACGAGGGACCTCCTTGGATTCCTCAATGCTCCGGCCTCATTTGGGGAGATGCCAGCCGCTTTGTTTTACTCACAGAAACCAAGAATTTGGCGGAGGATAATATGGAAGACTGACGTACGATCCGCCCGTCCAAAGCCGCAGCTCCAGCAATATCAACGATTTATAGATCTCACCCAGCGGATTCATTCTTAGCGGCTGCGATGGCGGCACGGACTATAAACACGCAATAAAACCTTTAGGTTGTGACCGCTGATAATGCTTATAACATAGAAGGGTCGGAGCTGCAAGTATAGCGGTGTATTATAGGAATGTTCAAGCCTGGGGGGTATGGCGAAGAGGGCAGCAGTTTCAGCTTCCTAGCTTAATTTTTTCTGGATAAGGCTAAAAACTTATCAGCGCCCCCTCGTATGTGGGACAGATACGCCCGCGTGAGCCAGCCCGAACCGGGTACAAACTACGAGCATCATATAAGACTGTAGGTTATGGCGCTCACAGGGTCGGAGGAGTCCAGGGATGTATTTTATACTCACCCGGCTGTCTGTTCCTGCGCCGTCACCCATGGAAGTCGACTACTGCGGATGCATCTCTGCAGGCTGTGCATGCGCGCTCCAATAGAGAACACTGTATGCGCATGCACAGCGGACTCAACTGTACGCATGCGCATAACCTGCAGAGGTGAGTCTCTGTGCACAGACTGCCACGGGTGATAGCGTGGGAACGGGAGCCCATTCTGCATAAAAACTACCTCCCTGGACTGCTTGAAACCCGCCTATCACTTCGTTTACGGGGCTCGTAGGGGGCGATGGGTTTTCTTTCATTCATGAATCTTTGCTATGTATTTAGTGAAAACCTGACTCTTTTCTTTAAGGGGATCAGTCACGAGGCAGTTGGGGCGTAAATAGTTTATTATTGCTCTTTCCCCCTTGTAATATTTATATGCCGTTACCTTGCCGGTGGCTGCAGCACTACTTTTACATAGGCCGACTGTCAGGCCATAAATTGTTCAAAAAAAGCAATTTTCAGCGCTAGTTTCCTGTGTAATCGCGGGAGCCGCTGGGGTACTGAGCAAGAAAGCACCTTGAATTGTCGCTCCATGGCAAGAGGCATTTGCTCATCTTTGATTGACTGCTGGTTCACAGTGAATGGAAGCGGGCAGCCAGAAGATTTCTTCGGCACGCCCCGCCCCCATTCACCGAATGACCATCGCTGCGGTGTGTACGCACAGGAGTGCCGAGTCTTGGGTCAACAGGCAGGCAGTTATGCACCTGACAGCCGGCCCATCTAAAACCACCCCAAGGCTGCGGTCACACGGGGGGGGAATCCCGCGGAATGTTCATGGCGGTACCGCACAAAAATTCTGCGAGTTTTCCGCAGCAGAAGGGCAGCTTAAAAAAACGGTTTTGGAGCAGCTTGTCCACTTGTATTCCGCTGTGGCAATCTCTCCCCATAGAAAGAAGAGAGCTGCTAGCCAAACCGGCGATATAGTTGACATACAGCCGCCTGTTGACAGTTTCCAGACTTTTTTTTAAAAGGTGAAGATCTATTATAAAAAATGGCATGTTTTATTTTTGCTGATTAGCGCCAATATTAATCTCATTGCGATAAATATTATATTATAACACAAACATTCCATTAAAATAAACGCCTCTGAAGACGGTCACTTGGCGGAGAAACATTCAACTTTCCAGAGAACAGTTCCGGGGACCAATCACTTGGGAGAAGCTGTGCAGAACACAGTCCATCTTCACCTTCTTGCACCAAGCGGTCCCCAGGAGACAGAACGTCCGAGGTCTCCAGTGCATCTCTACCGTGTTTCATCAATCCTTCCCTTCCAGTCATCGTATCTTTGTCATCAGATCCTTCATGACAGGTTTGGTTACCATAATTCTCTGTATTTTCCAAAATGGTCCCTCCCTTAGCAGGTTGGCAGGCCGGCAATGTCCTTCTATACTTTGGGGTCAGCGCTGTTGACCCCTCAGGATTTAAAAAAGGGGGCAAAGTTGGAGACCAGAGGGAATAGTTCTCAGGGAGTCCATAAAAGATGGTAGATTTTCGTTGCCTCATGTTCTTGAGGAAGATATATCTAATTGTACTTGTAGACTTAGTCCTTATGGAAACAGTGGAAGACTTGAGATTGGATCCCGTATTAATGCGCCATGTATCAACGGTAAGCCGGTTGGGGTGTGAAAGCCGTCTTAGTATTGGAGTGGACTGCATATTAGGAATAAAGCCTCCTATGGGCAAAATCTTCCACGCCTCCGATGAAGAGCTGACACTTATACGGGAGACTCTGTGGCGATGAGGAAGGACACCTGTACAGGGCGAATCGCTAATGGAGAACAAGAGTCTTCCTTGACCTCTATCAATACATTGTGAATGTGAAGTCCCATCATCTTCTGGATTATTACTAGCCTCGAAAAGGTCAGCAGAAGCATTGTAGATGTCTCCAGTCATGGCGGATTTGACCTCACTGGTTATTTTTGTGTTGTCCTCATCTGAACTCTTTGGTTCATCATCTACATGTCTACAACTGGAAATTAGGTCTCCCAATGACATCGCAGACTTTTCTAGATCGTCTATAAAACTGCACATCTCTAAACCATCACTGATGTACATTCCATTCGAGAGCATCTTTGGACATGGAGGACTTTGCCAATTCTGCTCCTTGGCTGAAGCTCTCGAAAGAGCATCAAGAAGATTGCTCTTCTCGAAAGACTCTTGGAAAGTACTCAAATCCGCAGAAGGGCAGGTCTTAGCAACTAAACTGGTGCCATCCCTCCTGGTACCTTTAGAGTGATGGTTGAAGACGTGTGTATTGGAGTCCTCGTCAAAGTTGCAGTGTGGCGTTTGTTTCCCGACTGTGTAATTTACGGTTGGTTGTGAATCTGGAAGGTTCATCAAGGAGCACGATGGTCTTCTGTCTTCTTTTCTATCACTTGTACTCGTTGTGCTTTCTTTAGCAGTCAACTGATGCCTTATGTCCTCGTGGTCTTCGATCTTCGCTATAAACTCGCTCAGGCTTTCGGAGAATGGGAAATCTTCCCAAATTTCCTCTTTGGCTTGATGGATTTCAGCTGGCTGAGGAGGGACTTGCATCGAGTGCATTGAACAGCTTTGGCTCCGTTGACTTCCTGACTTACAAATGTTCTGCAAATACGATTCTTGTCCAAAAACCTTTTCTGATTTGGAAGAGAAACTCTGGAAGTGCGAGGAGTTTTGGGGACTGTGGTGGGGGGCGTTCGTGTGTAGATGTTCAGAGGAGGAACATTTAACTCTTGGAGTACTGATGCTCAAGATACTGGAGCAATGGGTGACCGTATCTGTACCCTTCATCTTTTTCTGAGTGGATACTGTAGCGTTGAGGAGCGTTAAAGCTTCCGGATACGGAACCGGCTCTGCTCTGCTACATTCACTTGGCTGGAAACTGCAGTGTTGGGATAATGTGTTGCCTAGGGGTGAAGACACCAAGCCAAGGGACTGCTGCCAGTAGTCAGCATAACGACTCCAGCTCTGATGAAGGCTGGAGTCGCCCTCGGAAAACTCCAGATCTTGGTTTGTGGTTTCCGTAGACACATCGGTATTCGTGTTTATGGAATTCTTGCTCCGTACGGGCGTCACCAGCTGATTGAAATAACTCAGGACGGTGCAGCTCGTCGGGTCGTCATTGAGGAGAATAATCTGACAAGCGACAACTTGCAGAGAATCACTTCTGTCGACGTTCTCGGGCATCTGGATAGAAATAAAACCACATTACATCACTGTATAAAGGCCGATTCTACAACTGTGAGAAATGTAGACTTATGGGGTTTCCAGCCATTTATACTCCAGTCATATACAAAGCTACATTAAAAATTCTTCCAGTTGTCCCCTGCATGCTCTGTGACCTGTGCAGGCAGGGAAGGAGGAGAGCTGTGACATCACCTATTGGATCCTGAGTTATCTACATATAGGTGTAACCTTGCAGCGTAATCCTGCCTGTGATGATAATGAGATGACTGCTGAAACGTTTGCTCTACAGAACAGGAAGTGTCAGACTATTATTAGGCTTAGTGGTCAGTGTGCAGGGAGGGTAGGAGGTGAGCTGTGACATCACCTATTGTGACTGGTGGATCCTGTGTTATCTATATATTTGTCACCTTGCAGTGTAATCCTGCCTGTGATGAGAATGAGATGCCTGTTGAGGAGTTTTCTCTACGGAAGTGTCCAACTATTAATAGGCTCAGGGTCCTTTTACATGGGACGATTGTCGGGGGCTCCTGTGCTTTCACATAGGAGCGATGATCGCTCAATGAACGACGGCGGAGTGGGATGGAGTCTGTTCTAGCCGCCCGCCTCAACTCACAGTAAACAGGCCGTTGTTCATAGATGAAGGACTTCCTGTTTACATGGGCCGATCATTGATTGATTTTTATGCTGGATGAAACTAAATGACAAATGATAAGCAAACAAATTATCATTCGTTCAGTTGCTGGCAGCGTTTACACTGAACAATTACCATTACGCTTCCTGTAAAAGAGCCCCTAGTGGTGAATGTGAAAACTGCTGGACTTTAGAAGTTTTTTCAATATGGACCATGACAATGGAAGTTGGGGAGGGGGGAAAATAAAGGCAGCCCTATCCTCTCCCCCCTTATAAATGACTTCTCACTTGGTGTAAACATGCCGTCGCTTATCATTGAATGACTGCCTCTTCACAGTGAATGGAGGTGGGCGGCCAGAAGAGATCTCCGGCGCGCTCGGCCTCCACTCACTGAATAACTATCGCTGCTGTGTGAAAGCATAGGAGAAATAGTCATCCAGTGTAAAAGCACCCTTAGGCTTCTCACACGGCAGAGCAAATCGTGCGAGAGTGGTGTGTTGCAAGAATAACAAATCTTGCACGAATATGAACCCCATTCTTTTCACTAGGGGTCATATACATTGCATATACACTGCATCGCATGCCCTTTATTTGGGCCTTCCCTTGGAACGCATCACCCATTTTCTTCAATGGGGCTGGAGAACACATCACATGGCGTGCCAGGCGCACGCGAGTGCGATGCAAGGTTTCCCATTGCAAACAATGGCAAATATCTGCTGATCCTCAGCCAGGCTGGATGGAAGGCATTTTTGAAGAAAAACTCCTCACATCAGCAAGTAAATAGCTCATTGCCGAGCACATATGGGGCCGAGGGACACAGCCCAATATCGCTCTGGCCTGGGTGTAGGAAGCTTCAGATGACGTTTTTTCTTTTATCTCCCTTACTGCACAACCCCCAAGTTAAAGCACTTCTGAGCGTATCAAACCCCCTTGTAGAGTCGGCCCCACATCTCACCCAGCATACCAAACCCCCTTGTAGAGTCGCTCCACATCTCACCCAGCATACCAAACCCCCTTGTAGAGTCGCTCCACATCTCACCCAGCATACCAAACCCCCTTGTAGAGTCGCTCCACATCTCACCCAGCATACCAAACCCCCTTGTAGAGTCGCTCCACATCTCACCCAGCATACCAAACCCCCTTGTAGAGTCGCTCCACATCTCACCCAGCATACCAAACCCCCTTGTAGAGTCGGCCCCACATCTTACCCAGCATACCAAACCCCCTTGTAGAGTCGCTCCACATCTCACCCAGCATACCAAACCCCCTTGTAGAGTCGGCCCCACATCTCACCCAGCATACCAAACCCCCTTGTAGAGTCGGCCCCACATCTTACCCAGCATACCAAACCCCCTTGTAGAGTCGCTCCACATCTCACCCGGTTACGTCATTTCTCGAGGTATTGGCTTTTAAAATTTCCAGTACCACATGAAAATCTTGCCCAACGCTCCGGTAAAGTGAATGACGTCTATGTGATCCACTGGATGATCTTGCACCTTCCTGGTCAGATTCGTCTCACTCGTCCATACGAGTGTTGGCAAGGATCACATTTCAGGCAGGGCGCATCTCTGATCCGTGGCACGGCTGACGTAGGGGATGTTATCCACATCACACAGTCAGAAGGTACAAGGATGGCAGCAGCAATGTCCAGCCGCCCACCGGATCGCTCGCGTGAGATTTGTATGTGGTGCAAGAAACTTTAAAGGGCAATATCTCGAGGTTTGACGTCCGTAGGAACTGTAGCTGGATGAGATTCGGGATCCGCTCTACCTCAGTGATCTGTAGGTGGGTAGATCTGCTCGCAAGTGCTTACCAGGTTTCCCTTATATGATAAAATTCTGGCTACTTGCAGTCACCACAAGGGGGAGCCAACCAATACAAAGCTGAATACAGATATGTTATATCAGTGTGGACGTGTGAAGGGAGGCTGGAGCCATTCACCTTGACAGCAAATATGAAGCTTCTGCCGATAAGACAGCGTTCAGCCGCCTGGAATAACAGATCCTGAGCATCGCCATCTTCTAGATCCCCGGAAAGCTGGGAAGAAACCTGCAAATGACTAGAAGAAGGAAACCAGATACAGAAATGATTCACCGCAGTATATTCACCCCTTATTCAGTCAGGTTATTAACCCTTGACGCTTTTGGACATACATTTACACCCTTCAACATCAGGGTTTATATGGAATGGGATCAGGAGCCGATCTCGCTACATACAGGGTGGGTGCCGGCTGTTAACCCTTTAACTGCAGTTGTCAATTCTGAAAGTGGCATTTAACCCTATGCAATCCAATTTTGGATTCAGGGTTTCCTAGGGGTCTTTCTCTTTTTGCCATTATACAATGGCGCCATCTGCTGGCTAGAGGCAGTACTGCAGTATGTGACATTGTGGAGAGGCCCCCGACAACAGAGCGTCTGGCAATCTACAATAAGAATACCCTGCCGGATGTTTTCCAACATCAAGGCTGCACAGGCTTCAATCAGAATGTTGGAAAACGTCAGACAGCGGATTGGAAAAGGTTAAATGTTTCAATTGGAGTTAGAGGATCACGAACGCCCGCCTCCATGATGAGGCTGCAAGTCGCCATTCAGTTGCCAGGACAAGCGGGAGCCTTCTGAAGGCCATCAGGGCTGCCATAAATTTCTGCCCATTAGGACAGGCATGTGGCCCATCTTAATAGAATGCTGTCAGAAATACCATATACTGCAATACTGAAGTATAGCAGTACATGGTATAAACAAATTCTAGTCCCCTATGAGGACTAATGAAAACTAAAAATAAAAAGTCTCATATTATAAAAAATAAAGGATATTAAAAGTTAAAAAACAAAGCAAAACAAAAAAAACACAGCCTTTGGGCTTATTCAGAAGACCGTATATCGGCCGCGTATTCACGCTGGCTGATATACGGTGTCCCACTCTGCAGGGGGAGGAGGCTGGAAGAGTCGGGAGCAGTGCTCTGAGCTACCGCCCCCTCTCCACCCCTCTGCACTCTTTGCAATGAGGGGAGGCGGGACAGGGGCAGGGGTAATTTCTGAAACTTAGCTCCGCCCCATCCCGCCTCCTCTCACTGCAAACAGTGCAGAGAGCGGAGAGGGGGTGGAGAGGAGGCAGAGAGGGGGCGGGAGCTCAGAGCACTGCTCCCGGCTCTACCAGTCTACTCCCCCTGCAAAGAGGGACGCCGTATATTGGCTGGCATAAATACCCGGCCGATATACGGTCGTCTGAATAAGCCATTTTTCTGTATTCATAACACATCTGCTACCGCTGGGTCTGTAAGAATCTGGTCAGAGCGATGCATTAGTTATCCTGTATGGGGAACATTTGCAGAAAAAAAAAAAGAATACACAGCAGTTTTTCTTTTAACTCGGACTCCAAGAATTTTTTTTTATAAAACATGATCAAAAATCATATATAGTCCAAAATAGAACTGATAGGAGCCGGTGTCATCCCGCAGAAAACGATAAATAAAGTTATAGCAGTCAGAATCAGACCAACTCACAGAATAACGTTATGTCTGCTGTAACACCAAACCCCGCCCCCAAGACTGCGGAATTGCATTTCTTTCCATTCGGCTGTTTTTAGAAATTTGTACGTTTTTCCGTACATCATACAGTGCAGTAAGAAGGAATGCGGAAAATTACAACTCGGCCCACAAAACACAACCCGCAGACGGCGACAAAAAGAATAGTTATTTTTTAAAAATGGCTGGGAGAAAAATCGGGGGAAAAAAAGAAGCTTCCTTAAGGGGTTAAAACTACATTTCATAGAATCCTAGAATTGGAAGGGTCCTCCAGGGTCATCTGGTCCCACCCCTGCTCGGTGTAGGATTCACTAAATCATCCCAGACAGATGTCTGTCCAGCCTCTGAAGACTTCCATTGAAGGAGCACTCCCCACCTCCCGTGGCAACCTGTTCCACTCATTGTTCCCCCTCACTGTCTAATATCTAATCTGTGTCTCCTCCCTTTCAGTTTCATCCCATTGCTTCTAGTCTTTCCTTGTACAGATGAGAATAGGGCTGATCCCTCTGCACTCTGACAGCCCTTCAGATATTTGTACACAGCTATTAAGTCTCCTCTCAGCCTTCTTTTTTGCAAGCTAAACATTCCCAGATCCTTTAACCGTTCCTCATAGGACATGATTTGCAGACCGCTCACCATCTTGGTAACTCTTCTCCGAACTTGCTCCAGTTTGTCTATATCTTTTTTAAATTGGGGTCCCCACAACTGGACACAGTATTCCAGATGAGGTCTGACTAAGGAAGAGCAGAGGGGGATAATTGTGGTGGAGTTGATCCCACCAGATCATGTAACCGTTCTGCAGGGAGGTCGGATCCCGCTGCGCCAAGGAAACATTCCCCACACCATTACTGCAGATCCAACAGCCTGAACTGTTCACATCTGACAGGAAGGGGTCAGCGATTCATGCTGCTTGCACCAAATTCTGACTCCCATTAGCACGGGGCAACAGAAATCTGGATCCATCTGACCAGGAGATGTTTTTCTGCTGCTCAGTGATACAAGTTTTGCGCTCTTTTGCCCGCTGGAGTCTCGCCTTCCTGTTTTTCTGGAACTGGTCGCCTGCTGTTGTATCATCTGTGGTAAGGAACGGCGAGTTGTGCATTCGGACACGTTAGTTGGAGCTCCAACGTTGTATTTGGTTGCAGTTTCCGTGACTGTTCATCAGAACCATTCCTGACATCCTCCCCGACCCCTTTTAGTGATAAGTTGTTTCCGCCCGCAGGATCCCCTTCCGCTGGATGTCGCTATTCTTTGTATCCTCTCCACACAGTTACATGAATTTCCATACAGGGAAGCCCCAATCATAAAAAGGCCAGTCAGTGTACTAGACAATATAGTAAGTGACTGAAGATCCAGTACTCAGACGACCACCAAGGTGCCGGATTATTGGAATCCTACATACAGGACACATCTGACCGGCTCCGTATTCTGCACTTCCGTCCGCTTTACCCAACATGACATCACGACTGCATCTCCTCAGCGAGCCGATGGCCGGTAGCCGCCCTGCCCGACTATCAGCCTCTTCCTGCTAATCCAGCACAGGACTATATTCATCCATGCCAGACTATCAGCAGTGTGTTTGATGTATAGCCTTCACTGCAGACTGCGGTTCGTACGAGGAATCACTTCTGATTACACTTTGCATTAAGCAGGATGTAAGAACCTTCTTTCCATATAAACAAGCCTTTCACCTAAAAGTGATGATTTGTCAGAAAAATAATCTTATCTGGGAGACGAAGAGCAGCGATAACAATACGGGCGCCGCAGATCGGCACGGCGAGGCGGAGCGGACAGGCGGTCAGGATGGAAACGAATGAGATAACGGGGCCATTCAGGACGGACGTCCTCATTCAGGAGGTGAAATACCGATCGTCATTCTGCCGCCCACCGTTACTCTGTCACCTGATAATCCGGAAGCTTGGAGGATTAAGAGGAGACGCCGAGGATAAAGCTGCGAAAGGAAAGATGGCCGCCCCGTACCATCAGTCCTTTAACCCCTTTAGTGGCACCGCCCTGAAAATCTCCGGGGCATGAAGTTAAACCCTGGAAGATTTCCGTGGACAGCTCTAGTGCTGAAATGCTGGTCAGTACACACAGTTATTGTGCCACTGTACACGAAAGACCTCAGGATAATCTCCGGGGCTTGCCGCACTGACCATGAAGTTAAACCCTGGAAGATTTCCGTGGACAGCTCTAGTGCTGAAATGCTGGCCAGGACACACAGTTATTGTGTCACTGTACACGTTTGCCACTGTACACGAAAGACCTCAGGATAATCTCCGAGGCTCGCTGTGCTGACATAGTAATAATAAACCTGTCACTGAAGGGGTTAAAGGACCATTCCTATAATATCGACTTTTATAATCAATCCATAGTTTAGATGATGAAAGTCCGATTGCTAGGGGGGTCTTGCCACTGAGGCCGCCACCAATTCCAAGAATGGGGGTCCATTGTCTCCTTCTCATCTACACCCTCCGCAGCGAGCAGGAGACTCTGTGACGGATCGGTGGTCACACTTGTGCGCTGCCGCTCCATTCAGCTACAATGGGACCGTCCGAGATCGTCGGGTGTTTGTAATCGGTCCCAATGAAATGAATGGCGCGGCAGCCCACATGTGTGACCACCGGTGTGTTTCCTCCTCACTGCGGAGGGTGTAGATGAGAAGGGGACACCGGACCCCCACTCTTGGGATTGGTAGGGGTCTCAGCAGTGCAACCCTTACTGACTAGACTACAGATAGGTGATTAAAGCTGATTTTGGGAATACCCCTTTAATCCTTCAGGCCTGGCCTATTTTGAGCCTTAAAGCGGTATTCCCCGAGGATAGGTCATCAGTAGGAAGTGCTTGGAATACCCCTTTAACCCCTTCAGGACTTGGACGGCCAGACGAGGGTCTGTTTTCATGGGACGAGTTGTATTTTACAATGGTACCAAATCATGTAATGAAAAGAACAAATATTTCTAGGGTGGGGGTGGGGTGTGGGGGGCGGGGGGCTCACGGTTCCACAATAACGTTATTCTGCGTTCAGTACGATTTACCAAAAGTTATTTTTCTTTCCGCTTTTTGTACGGCCGGCATAGCTTTGTATTTCCCCGTTGGTGGCGCTGGGTGGTGGTTTCTCGTGGGACTCCCCAGTTCCTACAGCCACCATGTTGGGGAGGGGGGGGGGACACGACTTTTTCTTTTTTTTTTCTTTCTAAGAGTCTGGAGGCTAAAAAAGGGGAGATTCTGGCGTTGTGTATTTTTTCTGACGGCGTTCTCTGGGTGACATTTATCCCATTAGATCGGTTTTGGCGTTTCCGTAAACGTGCAAATACATTTTGTTGTATTGTTTTTGTTTATTTTTTTAAATATTTGAAGCCCCCCCCCGCCCCCGCCCCACTGGCTTTGACACGAGATGCTTTCCTGTGACCAGAGGGTATAATACCCGCACTTCTTCCCTGAAGTCCATGCGATCCACCGATTCTAGTCTCTGGTTTTAACTGTCCAAGATGGCTGCTGCAATTATCTATCCGGCTCATCTACAGGTTTAGCAAATTAAACGTCCCCAACTCAGAGGCCTCTGGAGGGCGATCCGCTGCTCCGAGTGCGACTACATTGGCCAACGGCTGCTTCACCCAATATGTTCGCCATTTATGAGAAATACATTTTTTTTGTAAAAAAGTCACTGATAGGTGGCGCTATAACTATGCATCACATTACAGATGTTCAAGAAGTCCTCCTTGGTTTCCAACACTTTCCTTTCACTAAACCTTGTTTTCCACCACTGAACGCACTTTAATCGCTACAACGTGCCGACGAATGCCGTCCTTCAGATCTGACATTGATGCAGGTCCATCTCAGTACACCCAGTCTACTACAGCGCCATCTATTGGTGACTTTTACTAAGCTGTTTTTCCATAAACGACAAGCGCAGCGTCTGAAGTGGCCGTTGTCTGTATTTGGAGCAGCAGAGCGCCCTCCAGAGGTCTCCGAGTTGGGGAGGTTTAATTTTGCTAACCCTGTCCAATGTGCACAGCTTTTTGATTGGCCGGCATTGATCATGTGAGCAGCACTGGCCAATCAGAGAGCAGGTATAGTGCACTGGTGGTCTAGCACTATCAATGCATTGCGGGGATCAGGTGGTCTGACGATCCTGGGACGGGTCACTAGCTCACCTGTGTAAGGAATCAGCGCTGGCTCCAAAAAGCTTCTCCACGCACTTTCCAAAAACGGTGATGATGTGGAGCCGGCGCTCCTCCGACACCTTCATGCACAGCTTATAGCGATGTGTGGCTTCTTTATAGCTGGTGCCACATTTATGGCACTCGTACCTGGGAAACGGGGCACAAGAGCGGCTGCCAAGGGTTAAATACTCCCGTGCTCAAAAATGTAATATCTGCACAGTACGTCTGCCCTCTAGTGGCGGCATTACACAATGACATGTTACCTGCAGGCTGTCAGGATCAGCCGGGAGCAGCAGGTCTGACAGGCGGGATAGATGAAGCTGCGGTCCTGGATGGAGAGGACCGTGCCCAGAAGAAACCTCCGCTGAACGTTCATGAGGGCGGCGCCGCCGCTGCAAAGGCAGAAGGAGAGGTCAGAGGTCATCGCACGGACATTGTGGTAAAGCTGTTTACAATACTGATGAACCTGATTGGTCAGATGTTCTCCGGGCAGCTGTAGGGATACGCGTGGAGGGGGCGCCCTCTGCTGGGGGCTGTAGGGATACGCGTGGAGGGGGCGCCCTCTGCTGGGGGCTGTAGGGATACGCGTGGAGGGGGCGCCCTCTGCTGGGGGCTGTAGGGATACGCGTGGAGGGGGCGCCCTCTGCTGGGGGCTGTAGGGATACGCGTGGAGGGGGCGCCCTCTGCTGGGGGCTGTAGGGATACGCGTGGAGGGGGGCGCCCTCTGCTGGGGGCTGTAGGGATACGCGTGGAGGGGGGCGCCCTCTGCTGGGGGCTGTAGGGATACGCGTGGAGGGGGGCGCCCTCTGCTGGGGGCTGTAGGGATACGCGTGGAGGGGGCGCCCTCTGCTGGGGGCTGTAGGGATACGCGTGGAGGGGGCGCCCTCTGCTGGGGGCTGTAGGGATACGCGTGGAGGGGGCGCCCTCTGCTGGGGGCTGTAGGGATACGCGTGGAGGGGGCGCCCTCTGCTGGGGGCTGTAGGGATACGCGTGGAGGGGGCGCCCTCTGCTGGGGGCTGTAGGGATACGCGTGGAGGGGGCGCCCTCTGCTGGGGGCTGTAGGGATACGCGTGGAGGGGGCGCCCTCTGCTGGGGGCTGTAGGGATACGCGTGGAGGGGGCGCCCTCTGCTGGGGGCTGTAGGGATACGCGTGGAGGGGGCGCCCTCTGCTGGGGGCTGTAGGGATACGCGTGGAGGGGGCGCCCTCTGCTGGGGGCTGTAGGGATACGCGTGGAGGGGGCGCCCTCTGCTGGGGGCTGTAGGGATACGCGTGGAGGGGGCGCCCTCTGCTGGGGGCTGTAGGGATACGCGTGGAGGGGGCGCCCTCTGCTGGGGGCTGTAGGGATACGCGTGGAGGGGGCGCCCTCTGCTGGGGGCTGTAGGGATACGCGTGGAGGGGGCGCCCTCTGCTGGGGGCTGTAGGGATACGCGTGGAGGGGGCGCCCTCTGCTGGGGGCTGTAGGGATACGCGTGGAGGGGGCGCCCTCTGCTGGGGGCTGTAGGGATACGCGTGGAGGGGGCGCCCTCTGCTGGGGGCTGTAGGGATACGCGTGGAGGGGGCGCCCTCTGCTGGGGGCTGTAGGGATACGCGTGGAGGGGGCGCCCTCTGCTGGGGGCTGTAGGGATACGCGTGGAGGGGGCGCCCTCTGCTGGGGGCTGTAGGGATACGCGTGGAGGGGGCGCCCTCTGCTGGGGCTGTAGGGATACGCGTGGAGGGGGCGCCCTCTGCTGGGGGCTGTAGGGATACGCGTGGAGGGGGGCGCCCTCTGCTGGGGGCTGTAGGGATACGCGTGGAGGGGGCGCCCTCTGCTGGGGGCTGTAGGGATACGCGTGGAGGGGGCGCCCTCTGCTGGGGGCTGTAGGGATACGCGTGGAGGGGGCGCCCTCTGCTGGGGGCTGTAGGGATACGCGTGGAGGGGGCGCCCTCTGCTGGGGCTGTAGGGATACGCGTGGAGGGGGCGCCCTCTGCTGGGGGCTGTAGGGATACGCGTGGAGGGGGCGCCCTCTGCTGGGGGCTGTAGGGATACGCGTGGAGGGGGCGCCCTCTGCTGGGGGCTGTAGGGATACGCGTGGAGGGGGCGCCCTCTGCTGGGGCTGTAGGGATACGCGTGGAGGGGGCGCCCTCTGCTGGGGGCTGTAGGGATACGCGTGGAGGGGGCGCCCTCTGCTGGGGGCTGTAGGGATACGCGTGGAGGGGGCGCCCTCTGCTGGGGGCTGTAGGGATACGCGTGGAGGGGGCGCCCTCTGCTGGGGGCTGTAGGGATACGCGTGGAGGGGGCGCCCTCTGCTGGGGGCTGTAGGGATACGCGTGGAGGGGGCGCCCTCTGCTGGGGGCTGTAGGGATACGCGTGGAGGGGGCGCCCTCTGCTGGGGGCTGTAGGGATACGCGTGGAGGGGGCGCCCTCTGCTGGGGGCTGTAGGGATACGCGTGGAGGGGGCGCCCTCTGCTGGGGGCTGTAGGGATACGCGTGGAGGGGGCGCCCTCTGCTGGGGGCTGTAGGGATACGCGTGGAGGGGGCGCCCTCTGCTGGGGGCTGTAGGGATACGCGTGGAGGGGGCGCCCTCTGCTGGGGGCTGTAGGGATACGCGTGGAGGGGGCGCCCTCTGCTGGGGGCTGTAGGGATACGCGTGGAGGGGGCGCCCTCTGCTGGGGGCTGTAGGGATACGCGTGGAGGGGGCGCCCTCTGCTGGGGGCTGTAGGGATACGCGTGGAGGGGGCGCCCTCTGCTGGGGGCTGTAGGGATACGCGTGGAGGGGGCGCCCTCTGCTGGGGGCTGTAGGGATACGCGTGGAGGGGGCGCCCTCTGCTGGGGGCTGTAGGGATACGCGTGGAGGGGGCGCCCTCTGCTGGGGGCTGTAGGGATACGCGTGGAGGGGGCGCCCTCTGCTGGGGGCTGTAGGGATACGCGTGGAGGGGGCGCCCTCTGCTGGGGGCTGTAGGGATACGCGTGGAGGGGGCGCCCTCTGCTGGGGGCTGTAGGGATACGCGTGGAGGGGGCGCCCTCTGCTGGGGGCTGTAGGGATACGCGTGGAGGGGGCGCCCTCTGCTGGGGGCTGTAGGGATACGCGTGGAGGGGGCGCCCTCTGCTGGGGCTGTAGGGATACGCGTGGAGGGGGCGCCCTCTGCTGGGGGCTGTAGGGATACGCGTGGAGGGGGGCGCCCTCTGCTGGGGGCTGTAGGGATACGCGTGGAGGGGGCGCCCTCTGCTGGGGGCTGTAGGGATACGCGTGGAGGGGGCGCCCTCTGCTGGGGGCTGTAGGGATACGCGTGGAGGGGGCGCCCTCTGCTGGGGCTGTAGGGATACGCGTGGAGGGGGCGCCCTCTGCTGGGGGCTGTAGGGATACGCGTGGAGGGGGCGCCCTCTGCTGGGGGCTGTAGGGATACGCGTGGAGGGGGCGCCCTCTGCTGGGGGCTGTAGGGATACGCGTGGAGGGGGCGCCCTCTGCTGGGGGCTGTAGGGATACGCGTGGAGGGGGCGCCCTCTGCTGGGGGCTGTAGGGATACGCGTGGAGGGGGCGCCCTCTGCTGGGGGCTGTAGGGATACGCGTGGAGGGGGCGCCCTCTGCTGGGGGCTGTAGGGATACGCGTGGAGGGGGCGCCCTCTGCTGGGGGCTGTAGGGATACGCGTGGAGGGGGCGCCCTCTGCTGGGGGCTGTAGGGATACGCGTGGAGGGGGGCGCCCTCTGCTGGGGGCTGTAGGGATACGCGTGGAGGGGGCGCCCTCTGCTGGGGGCTGTAGGGATACGCGTGGAGGGGGGCGCCCTCTGCTGGGGGCTGTAGGGATACGCGTGGAGGGGGCGCCCTCTGCTGGGGGCTGTAGGGATACGCGTGGAGGGGGCGCCCTCTGCTGGGGGCTGTAGGGATACGCGTGGAGGGGGCGCCCTCTGCTGGGGGCTGTAGGGATACGCGTGGAGGGGGCGCCCTCTGCTGGGGGCTGTAGGGATACGCGTGGAGGGGGCGCCCTCTGCTGGGGGCTGTAGGGATACGCGTGGAGGGGGCGCCCTCTGCTGGGGGCTGTAGGGATACGCGTGGAGGGGGCGCCCTCTGCTGGGGGCTGTAGGGATACGCGTGGAGGGGGCGCCCTCTGCTGGGGGCTGTAGGGATACGCGTGGAGGGGGCGCCCTCTGCTGGGGGCTGTAGGGATACGCGTGGAGGGGGCGCCCTCTGCTGGGGGCTGTAGGGATACGCGTGGAGGGGGCGCCCTCTGCTGGGGGCTGTAGGGATACGCGTGGAGGGGGCGCCCTCTGCTGGGGGCTGTAGGGATACGCGTGGAGGGGGCGCCCTCTGCTGGGGGCTGTAGGGATACGCGTGGAGGGGGCGCCCTCTGCTGGGGGCTGTAGGGATACGCGTGGAGGGGCGCCCTCTGCTGGGGGCTGTAGGGATACGCGTGGAGGGGGCGCCCTCTGCTGGGGGCTGTAGGGATACGCGTGGAGGGGGCGCCCTCTGCTGGGGGCTGTAGGGATACGCGTGGAGGGGGCGCCCTCTGCTGGGGGCTGTAGGGATACGCGTGGAGGGGGCGCCCTCTGCTGGGGGCTGTAGGGATACGCGTGGAGGGGGCGCCCTCTGCTGGGGGCTGTAGGGATACGCGTGGAGGGGGCGCCCTCTGCTGGGGGCTGTAGGGATACGCGTGGAGGGGGCGCCCTCTGCTGGGGGCTGTAGGGATACGCGTGGAGGGGGCGCCCTCTGCTGGGGGCTGTAGGGATACGCGTGGAGGGGGCGCCCTCTGCTGGGGGCTGTAGGGATACGCGTGGAGGGGGCGCCCTCTGCTGGGGCTGTAGGGATACGCGTGGAGGGGGCGCCCTCTGCTGGGGGCTGTAGGGATACGCGTGGAGGGGGCGCCCTCTGCTGGGGGCTGTAGGGATACGCGTGGAGGGGGCGCCCTCTGCTGGGGGCTGTAGGGATACGCGTGGAGGGGGCGCCCTCTGCTGGGGGCTGTAGGGATACGCGTGGAGGGGGCGCCCTCTGCTGGGGGCTGTAGGGATACGCGTGGAGGGGGCGCCCTCTGCTGGGGGCTGTAGGGATACGCGTGGAGGGGGCGCCCTCTGCTGGGGGCTGTAGGGATACGCGTGGAGGGGGCGCCCTCTGCTGGGGGCTGTAGGGATACGCGTGGAGGGGGCGCCCTCTGCTGGGGGCTGTAGGGATACGCGTGGAGGGGGCGCCCTCTGCTGGGGGCTGTAGGGATACGCGTGGAGGGGGCGCCCTCTGCTGGGGGCTGTAGGGATACGCGTGGAGGGGGGCGCCCTCTGCTGGGGGCTGTAGGGATACGCGTGGAGGGGGCGCCCTCTGCTGGGGGCTGTAGGGATACGCGTGGAGGGGGCGCCCTCTGCTGGGGGCTGTAGGGATACGCGTGGAGGGGGCGCCCTCTGCTGGGGCTGTAGGGATACGCGTGGAGGGGGCGCCCTCTGCTGGGGGCTGTAGGGATACGCGTGGAGGGGGCGCCCTCTGCTGGGGGCTGTAGGGATACGCGTGGAGGGGGCGCCCTCTGCTGGGGGCTGTAGGGATACGCGTGGAGGGGGCGCCCTCTGCTGGGGGCTGTAGGGATACGCGTGGAGGGGGCGCCCTCTGCTGGGGGCTGTAGGGATACGCGTGGAGGGGGCGCCCTCTGCTGGGGGCTGTAGGGATACGCGTGGAGGGGGCGCCCTCTGCTGGGGGCTGTAGGGATACGCGTGGAGGGGGCGCCCTCTGCTGGGGGCTGTAGGGATACGCGTGGAGGGGGCGCCCTCTGCTGGGGGCTGTAGGGATACGCGTGGAGGGGGGCGCCCTCTGCTGGGGGCTGTAGGGATACGCGTGGAGGGGGCGCCCTCTGCTGGGGGCTGTAGGGATACGCGTGGAGGGGGCGCCCTCTGCTGGGGGCTGTAGGGATACGCGTGGAGGGGGCGCCCTCTGCTGGGGGCTGTAGGGATACGCGTGGAGGGGGCGCCCTCTGCTGGGGGCTGTAGGGATACGCGTGGAGGGGGCGCCCTCTGCTGGGGGCTGTAGGGATACGCGTGGAGGGGGCGCCCTCTGCTGGGGGCTGTAGGGATACGCGTGGAGGGGGCGCCCTCTGCTGGGGGCTGTAGGGATACGCGTGGAGGGGGCGCCCTCTGCTGGGGGCTGTAGGGATACGCGTGGAGGGGGCGCCCTCTGCTGGGGGCTGTAGGGATACGCGTGGAGGGGGCGCCCTCTGCTGGGGGCTGTAGGGATACGCGTGGAGGGGGCGCCCTCTGCTGGGGGCTGTAGGGATACGCGTGGAGGGGGCGCCCTCTGCTGGGGGCTGTAGGGATACGCGTGGAGGGGGCGCCCTCTGCTGGGGGCTGTAGGGATACGCGTGGAGGGGGCGCCCTCTGCTGGGGGCTGTAGGATACGCGTGGAGGGGGCGCCCTCTGCTGGGGGCTGTAGGGATACGCGTGGAGGGGGCGCCCTCTGCTGGGGGCTGTAGGGATACGCGTGGAGGGGGCGCCCTCTGCTGGGGGCTGTAGGGATACGCGTGGAGGGGGCGCCCTCTGCTGGGGCTGTAGGGATACGCGTGGAGGGGGCGCCCTCTGCTGGGGGCTGTAGGGATACGCGTGGAGGGGGGCGCCCTCTGCTGGGGGCTGTAGGGATACGCGTGGAGGGGGCGCCCTCTGCTGGGGGCTGTAGGGATACGCGTGGAGGGGGCGCCCTCTGCTGGGGGCTGTAGGGATACGCGTGGAGGGGGCGCCCTCTGCTGGGGGCTGTAGGGATACGCGTGGAGGGGGCGCCCTCTGCTGGGGGCTGTAGGGATACGCGTGGAGGGGGCGCCCTCTGCTGGGGGCTGTAGGGATACGCGTGGAGGGGGCGCCCTCTGCTGGGGGCTGTAGGGATACGCGTGGAGGGGGCGCCCTCTGCTGGGGCTGTAGGGATACGCGTGGAGGGGGCGCCCTCTGCTGGGGGCTGTAGGGATACGCGTGGAGGGGGCGCCCTCTGCTGGGGGCTGTAGGGATACGCGTGGAGGGGGCGCCCTCTGCTGGGGGCTGTAGGGATACGCGTGGAGGGGGCGCCCTCTGCTGGGGCTGTAGGGATACGCGTGGAGGGGGCGCCCTCTGCTGGGGGCTGTAGGGATACGCGTGGAGGGGGCGCCCTCTGCTGGGGGCTGTAGGGATACGCGTGGAGGGGGCGCCCTCTGCTGGGGGCTGTAGGGATACGCGTGGAGGGGGCGCCCTCTGCTGGGGGCTGTAGGGATACGCGTGGAGGGGGCGCCCTCTGCTGGGGGCTGTAGGATACGCGTGGAGGGGGCGCCCTCTGCTGGGGGCTGTAGGGATACGCGTGGAGGGGGCGCCCTCTGCTGGGGCTGTAGGGATACGCGTGGAGGGGGCGCCCTCTGCTGGGGGCTGTAGGGATACGCGTGGAGGGGGCGCCCTCTGCTGGGGGCTGTAGGGATACGCGTGGAGGGGGCGCCCTCTGCTGGGGGCTGTAGGGATACGCGTGGAGGGGGCGCCCTCTGCTGGGGGCTGTAGGGATACGCGTGGAGGGGGCGCCCTCTGCTGGGGGCTGTAGGGATACGCGTGGAGGGGGCGCCCTCTGCTGGGGGCTGTAGGGATACGCGTGGAGGGGGCGCCCTCTGCTGGGGGCTGTAGGGATACGCGTGGAGGGGGCGCCCTCTGCTGGGGGCTGTAGGGATACGCGTGGAGGGGGCGCCCTCTGCTGGGGGCTGTAGGGATACGCGTGGAGGGGGCGCCCTCTGCTGGGGGCTGTAGGGATACGCGTGGAGGGGGCGCCTCTGCTGGGGGCTGTAGGGATACGCGTGGAGGGGGCGCCCTCTGCTGGGGGCTGTAGGGATACGCGTGGAGGGGGCGCCCTCTGCTGGGGGCTGTAGGGATACGCGTGGAGGGGGGCGCCCTCTGCTGGGGGCTGTAGGGATACGCGTGGAGGGGGCGCCCTCTGCTGGGGGCTGTAGGGATACGCGTGGAGGGGCGCCCTCTGCTGGGGGCTGTAGGGATACGCGTGGAGGGGGCGCCCTCTGCTGGGGGCTGTAGGGATACGCGTGGAGGGGGCGCCCTCTGCTGGGGGCTGTAGGGATACGCGTGGAGGGGGCGCCCTCTGCTGGGGGCTGTAGGGATACGCGTGGAGGGGGCGCCCTCTGCTGGGGGCTGTAGGGATACGCGTGGAGGGGGCGCCCTCTGCTGGGGGCTGTAGGGATACGCGTGGAGGGGGCGCCCTCTGCTGGGGGCTGTAGGGATACGCGTGGAGGGGGCGCCCTCTGCTGGGGGCTGTAGGGATACGCGTGGAGGGGGCGCCCTCTGCTGGGGGCTGTAGGGATACGCGTGGAGGGGGCGCCCTCTGCTGGGGGCTGTAGGGATACGCGTGAGGGGGCGCCCTCTGCTGGGGGCTGTAGGGATACGCGTGGAGGGGGCGCCCTCTGCTGGGGGCTGTAGGGATACGCGTGGAGGGGGCGCCCTCTGCTGGGGGCTGTAGGGATACGCGTGGAGGGGGGCGCCCTCTGCTGGGGGCTGTAGGGATACGCGTGGAGGGGGCGCCCTCTGCTGGGGGCTGTAGGGATACGCGTGGAGGGGGCGCCCTCTGCTGGGGGCTGTAGGGATACGCGTGGAGGGGGCGCCCTCTGCTGGGGGCTGTAGGGATACGCGTGGAGGGGGCGCCCTCTGCTGGGGGCTGTAGGGATACGCGTGGAGGGGGCGCCCTCTGCTGGGGGCTGTAGGGATACGCGTGGAGGGGGCGCCCTCTGCTGGGGGCTGTAGGGATACGCGTGGAGGGGGGCGCCCTCTGCTGGGGGCTGTAGGGATACGCGTGGAGGGGGCGCCCTCTGCTGGGGGCTGTAGGGATACGCGTGGAGGGGGCGCCCTCTGCTGGGGGCTGTAGGGATACGCGTGGAGGGGGCGCCCTCTGCTGGGGGCTGTAGGGATACGCGTGGAGGGGGCGCCCTCTGCTGGGGGCTGTAGGGATACGCGTGGAGGGGGCGCCCTCTGCTGGGGGCTGTAGGGATACGCGTGGAGGGGGCGCCCTCTGCTGGGGGCTGTAGGGATACGCGTGGAGGGGGCGCCCTCTGCTGGGGGCTGTAGGGATACGCGTGGAGGGGGCGCCCTCTGCTGGGGGCTGTAGGGATACGCGTGGAGGGGGCGCCCTCTGCTGGGGGCTGTAGGGATACGCGTGGAGGGGGCGCCCTCTGCTGGGGGCTGTAGGGATACGCGTGGAGGGGGCGCCCTCTGCTGGGGGCTGTAGGGATACGCGTGGAGGGGGCGCCCTCTGCTGGGGGCTGTAGGGATACGCGTGGAGGGGGCGCCCTCTGGCTGGGGGCTGTAGGGATACGCGTGGAGGGGGCGCCCTCTGCTGGGGGCTGTAGGGATACGCGTGGAGGGGGCGCCCTCTGGCTGGGGGCTGTAGGGATACGCGTGGAGGGGGCGCCCTCTGCTGGGGGCTGTAGGGATACGCGTGGAGGGGGCGCCCTCTGGTGGGGGCTGTAGGGATACGCGTGGAGGGGGCGCCCTCTGGTGGGGGCTGTAGGGATACGCGTGGAGGGGGCGCCCTCTGCTGGGGGCTGTAGGGATACGCGTGGAGGGGGCGCCCTCTGGTGGGGGCTGTAGGGATACGCGTGGAGGGGGCGCCCTCTGGTGGGGGCTGTAGGGATACGCGTGGAGGGGGCGCCCTCTGGTGGGGGCTGTAGGGATACGCGTGGAGGGGGCGCCCTCTGCTGGGGGCTGTAGGGATACGCGTGGAGGGGGCGCCCTCTGGTGGGGGCTGTAGGGATACGCGTGGAGGGGGGCGCCCTCTGGTGGGGGCTGTAGGGATACGCGTGGAGGGGGCGCCCTCTGGTGGGGGCTGTAGGGATACGCGTGGAGGGGGCGCCCTCTGGTGGGGGCTGTAGGGATACGCGTGGAGGGGGCGCCCTCTGGTGGGGGCTGTAGGGATACGCGTGGAGGGGGCGCCCTCTGGTGGGGGCTGTAGGGATACGCGTGGAGGGGGCGCCCTCTGGTGGGGGCTGTAGGGATACGCGTGGAGGGGGCGCCCTCTGGTGGGGGCTGTAGGGATACGCGTGGAGGGGCGCCCTCTGGTGGGGGCTGTAGGGATACGCGTGGAGGGGGCGCCCTCTGGTGGGGGCTGTAGGGATACGCGTGGAGGGGCGCCCTCTGGTGGGGGCTGTAGGGATACGCGTGGAGGGGGCGCCCTCTGGTGGGGGCTGTAGGGATACGCGTGGAGGGGGCGCCCTCTGGTGGGGGCTGTAGGGATACGCGTGGAGGGGGCGCCCTCTGGTGGGGGCTGTAGGGATACGCGTGGAGGGGGCGCCCTCTGGTGGGGGCTGTAGGGATACGCGTGGAGGGGGCGCCCTCTGGTGGGGGCTGTAGGGATACGCGTGGAGGGGGCGCCCTCTGGTGGGGGCTGTAGGGATACGCGTGGAGGGGGCGCCCTCTGGTGGGGGCTGTAGGGATACGCGTGGAGGGGGCGCCCTCTGGTGGGGGCTGTAGGGATACGCGTGGAGGGGGCGCCCTCTGGTGGGGGCTGTAGGGATACGCGTGGAGGGGGCGCCCTCTGGTGGGGGCTGTAGGGATACGCGTGGAGGGGGCGCCCTCTGGTGGGGGCTGTAGGGATACGCGTGGAGGGGGCGCCCTCTGGTGGGGGCTGTAGGGATACGCGTGGAGGGGGCGCCCTCTGGTGGGGGCTGTAGGGATACGCGTGGAGGGGGCGCCCTCTGGTGGGGGCTGTAGGGATACGCGTGGAGGGGGCGCCCTCTGGTGGGGGCTGTAGGGATACGCGTGGAGGGGGCGCCCTCTGGTGGGGGCTGTAGGGATACGCGTGGAGGGGGCGCCCTCTGGTGGGGGCTGTAGGGATACGCGTGGAGGGGGCGCCCTCTGGTGGGGGCTGTAGGGATACGCGTGGAGGGGGCGCCCTCTGGTGGGGGCTGTAGGGATACGCGTGGAGGGGGCGCCCTCTGGTGGGGGCTGTAGGGATACGCGTGGAGGGGGCGCCCTCTGGTGGGGGCTGTAGGGATACGCGTGGAGGGGGCGCCCTCTGGTGGGGGCTGTAGGGATACGCGTGGAGGGGGCGCCCTCTGGTGGGGGCTGTAGGGATACGCGTGGAGGGGGCGCCCTCTGGTGGGGGCTGTAGGGATACGCGTGGAGGGGGCGCCCTCTGGTGGGGGCTGTAGGGATACGCGTGGAGGGGGCGCCCTCTGGTGGGGGCTGTAGGATACGCGTGGAGGGGGCGCCCTCTGGTGGGGGCTGTAGGGATACGCGTGGAGGGGGCGCCCTCTGGTGGGGGCTGTAGGGATACGCGTGGAGGGGGCGCCCTCTGGTGGGGGCTGTAGGGATACGCGTGGAGGGGGCGCCCTCTGGTGGGGGCTGTAGGGATACGCGTGGAGGGGGCGCCCTCTGGTGGGGGCTGTAGGGATACGCGTGGAGGGGGCGCCCTCTGGTGGGGGCTGTAGGGATACGCGTGGAGGGGGCGCCCTCTGGTGGGGGCTGTAGGGATACGCGTGGAGGGGGCGCCCTCTGGTGGGGGCTGTAGGGATACGCGTGGAGGGGGCGCCCTCTGGTGGGGGCTGTAGGGATACGCGTGGAGGGGGCGCCCTCTGGTGGGGGCTGTAGGGATACGCGTGGAGGGGGCGCCCTCTGGTGGGGGCTGTAGGGATACGCGTGGAGGGGGCGCCCTCTGGTGGGGGCTGTAGGGATACGCGTGGAGGGGGCGCCCTCTGGTGGGGGCTGTAGGGATACGCGTGGAGGGGGCGCCCTCTGGTGGGGGCTGTAGGGATACGCGTGGAGGGGGCGCCCTCTGGTGGGGGCTGTAGGGATACGCGTGGAGGGGGCGCCCTCTGGTGGGGGCTGTAGGGATACGCGTGGAGGGGGCGCCCTCTGGTGGGGGCTGTAGGGATACGCGTGGAGGGGGCGCCCTCTGGTGGGGGCTGTAGGGATACGCGTGGAGGGGGCGCCCTCTGGTGGGGGCTGTAGGGATACGCGTGGAGGGGGGCGCCCTCTGGTGGGGGCTGTAGGGATACGCGTGGAGGGGGCGCCCTCTGGTGGGGGCTGTAGGGATACGCGTGGAGGGGGCGCCCTCTGGTGGGGGCTGTAGGGATACGCGTGGAGGGGGCGCCCTCTGGTGGGGGCTGTAGGGATACGCGTGGAGGGGGCGCCCTCTGGTGGGGGCTGTAGGGATACGCGTGGAGGGGGCGCCCTCTGGTGGGGGCTGTAGGGATACGCGTGGAGGGGGCGCCCTCTGGTGGGGGCTGTAGGGATACGCGTGGAGGGGGCGCCCTCTGGTGGGGGCTGTAGGGATACGCGTGGAGGGGGCGCCCTCTGGTGGGGGCTGTAGGGATACGCGTGGAGGGGGCGCCCTCTGGTGGGGGCTGTAGGGATACGCGTGGAGGGGGCGCCCTCTGGTGGGGGCTGTAGGGATACGCGTGGAGGGGGCGCCCTCTGGTGGGGGCTGTAGGGATACGCGTGGAGGGGGCGCCCTCTGGTGGGGGCTGTAGGGATACGCGTGGAGGGGGCGCCCTCTGGTGGGGGCTGTAGGGATACGCGTGGAGGGGGCGCCCTCTGGTGGGGGCTGTAGGGATACGCGTGGAGGGGGCGCCCTCTGGTGGGGGCTGTAGGGATACGCGTGGAGGGGGCGCCCTCTGGTGGGGGCTGTAGGGATACGCGTGGAGGGGGCGCCCTCTGGTGGGGGCTGTAGGGATACGCGTGGAGGGGGCGCCCTCTGGTGGGGGCTGTAGGGATACGCGTGGAGGGGGCGCCCTCTGGTGGGGGCTGTAGGGATAACGCGTGGAGGGGGCGCCCTCTGGTGGGGGCTGTAGGGATACGCGTGGAGGGGGGCGCCCTCTGGTGGGGGCTGTAGGGATACGCGTGGAGGGGGCGCCCTCTGGTGGGGGCTGTAGGGATACGCGTGGAGGGGGCGCCCTCTGGTGGGGCTGTAGGGATACGCGTGGAGGGGGCGCCCTCTGGTGGGGGCTGTAGGGATACGCGTGGAGGGGGCGCCCTCTGGTGGGGGCTGTAGGGATACGCGTGGAGGGGGCGCCCTCTGGTGGGGGCTGTAGGGATACGCGTGGAGGGGGCGCCCTCTGGTGGGGGCTGTAGGGATACGCGTGGAGGGGGCGCCCTCTGGTGGGGGCTGTAGGGATACGCGTGGAGGGGGCGCCCTCTGGTGGGGGCTGTAGGGATACGCGTGGAGGGGGCGCCCTCTGGTGGGGGCTGTAGGGATACGCGTGGAGGGGGCGCCCTCTGGTGGGGGCTGTAGGGATACGCGTGGAGGGGGCGCCCTCTGGTGGGGGCTGTAGGGATACGCGTGGAGGGGGCGCCCTCTGGTGGGGGCTGTAGGGATACGCGTGGAGGGGGCGCCCTCTGGTGGGGGCTGTAGGGATACGCGTGGAGGGGGGCGCCCTCTGGTGGGGGCTGTAGGGATACGCGTGGAGGGGCGCCCTCTGGTGGGGGCTGTAGGGATACGCGTGGAGGGGGCGCCCTCTGGTGGGGGCTGTAGGGATACGCGTGGAGGGGGCGCCCTCTGGTGGGGGCTGTAGGGATACGCGGGAGGGGGCGCCCTCTGGTGGGGGCTGTAGGGATACGCGTGGAGGGGGCGCCCTCTGGTGGGGGCTGTAGGGATACGCGTGGAGGGGGCGCCCTCTGGTGGGGGCTGTAGGGATACGCGTGGAGGGGGCGCCCTCTGGTGGGGGCTGTAGGGATACGCGTGGAGGGGGCGCCCTCTGGTGGGGGCTGTAGGGATACGCGTGGAGGGGGGGCGCCCTCTGGTGGGGGCTGTAGGGATACGCGTGGAGGGGGCGCCCTCTGGTGGGGGCTGTAGGGATACGCGTGGAGGGGGCGCCCTCTGGTGGGGGCTGTAGGGATACGCGTGGAGGGGGC